>NC_060119.1:667606517-667906725 GCF_021461395.2 Schistocerca americana | reverse complement strand
GTTGTTGTGATCTTCAGTCCACAGACTGGTCTGATGCAGCTCTCCGTGCTACTCTATCCTGTGCAAGCTTCTTCATCTCCCAGTACCTACTGCAACTTACATCCTTCTGAATCTGTTTAGTGTATTCATCTCTTGGTCTCCCTCTACGATTTTTACCCTCCGCACTGCCCTCCAATACGAGATTGGTGATCCCTTGATGCCTCAGAACATGTCCTACCAACCGATCCCTTCTTCTAGTCAAGTTGTGCCACAAATTTCTCTTCTCCCCAATTCTATCCAGTACTTCCTCGTTAGTTACGTGATCTACCCATCTAATCTTCAGCATCCTTCTGTAGCACCACATTTCGAAAGGTTCTATTCTCTTCTTATCTAAACTATTTATCGTCCACGTTTCACTTCCATACATGGCTGCACTCCATACAAATACTTTCAGAAAAGACTTCCTGACACTTAAATCTAGACTCGATGTTAACAAATTTCTCTTCTTCAGAAACGCTTTCCTTGCCATTGCCAGTCTACATTTTATATCATCTCTACTTCGACCATCATTAGTTATTTTGCTCCGCAAATAGCAAAACTCATTTACTACTTTAAGCGTCTCGTTTCCCAATCTAATTCCCTCAGCGTCACCCGATTTAATTCGACTACATTCCATTATCCTCTTTTGCTTTTGTTGGTGTTCATCTTATATCCTCCTTTCAAGACACTCTCCATTCCGTTCAGCTACTCTTCCAGATTCTTTGCTGTCTCTGACAGAGTTACAATGTCATCGGCGAACCTCAAAGTTTTAATTTCTTCTCCATGGATTTTAATTCCTACTTAGAATTTTTTTCTTTTGTTTCCTTTACTGCTTGCTCAATATGCAGATTGAATAACATCGGGGATAGGCTACAACCCTGTCTCATTCCCTTCCCAACCACTGCTTCCCTTTCATGCCCCTCGACTCATATAACTGTCAACTGGTTTCTATAAAAATTGTAAATGGCCTTTCTCTCCCTGTGTTTTACCCCTGTCACCTTCACAACCCCTGCCACCTTCAGAATTTGAAAGAGAGTATTCCTGTCAGCATTGTCAAAAGCTTTCTCTAAGCCTACAAATGTTAGAAATGTAGGATTGCCTTTCCTTTATCTATTTTCTAAGATAATTTGTAATTTATCTACATGTCAAATACTAAATATTCCTTTTTCAAAAATTTTCTCCTTGTGTTACGTGTGCCTTTGATATCGTACTTGACTGCCGAGAAAAACTGACTCTTGGTTGGCCCTGTGCTGTGGATGTGAACAGTGTCGTGGAACAAAGAGCTTAAATCTTAATGAAATTCTGAATTTGAAATAATGAAAATAAATATAATTAAAACCCAAAATGAACTAATTGTGTATTCAATGCAAATTATTTTACTGAAACATAGAGCTTAGAGCCATTTGAACCATTTGATTAAGCTCTTTTTCTTCTAACAACTCTTCCCTTCTTTATCTTTCTTGGTCCACGGTTTGTAGACCAAGCAATTTGGGCACCTATTTCTGTATGCACATCCTACAGCCTAGCCTTTGTCTAAGGACTTTCTTCACTCTCCACCGTTACTATCAGAGCTGTTTCCACCGTACGTATATCCCGCGACATCTTGATGTCTTGAGTACAGTCTTTGACAATTATTTGCCCGTTAATTGCCCTGGTAACCTTTATTGTTATTATTACTATTGTTATTGTTTTACGACACCCTCTTGGTCTCGTAATATTATGTTTTCTGCCCCCTTCTCTTTTACAAATGCTTTCCCATTTTGGTTAGTAAAATACGAGGGTCGGTCAAAAAGTAATGCCTCCCATTTTTTTTCTACTTAAAGAAATTAAGTTAAGCGAAAAATTTGAATTTGGCGCCATTCCTCAAACCTTCTTCTGCAATCCACTGCAGTAGTAACTTTCTGTGTCAACAGGTGGCAGCACAGCAGAAGTTTGTAAGATGGCCGACATCGATGTTCGTTTGAGACAGCGTTGTGTGATTGAATTCTTGAATGCAGAAGGTGAAACGCCCATACGCATTCACGAAAGACCGAAGAAGGTGTATGGTGTTGTGACAGTGGATGTCAGCACTGTTAGACGATGGGTTCGTCGTTGTAAGGAAGCTGAAGGGCAAACACCGTTGACTGACGAAAAGCGGAGCGGCAGGCCGGTGAGTGCAGTGACTCCACACAACATTCAGCAAGTTGATGACATCATTCGTGGTGACCGTCGGGTGACTGCAGATGAAGTGTGTCGCATTATTTCTCTTAGCAAAGGCAGTGTGATCACGATTATTAAACAATTGGGGTACTCAAAAGTTTGTGCACGGTGGGTTCCAAGAATGTTAACGGATCAGAATAAAGAGGCAAGGAAAACAATAGCCTCCCAACACTTGCAGCGCTTCCGTTTGGAGGGAGATGAGTTTCTGAAAAAAATTGTGACCGGGGACGAAACATGGGTGCATTTTTTTGAACCCGAATCAAAGAGGCAGTCAATGGAGTGGCGTCGCACAAGCTCGCCAAGGAAGAAAAAATTCAAAACTGTGCGATCGGCAGGGAAAGTTATGGCAACAGTTTTCTGGGATACAGAGGGTGTGATTCTGGTTGATTTTTTGGAGCAGGGATGCACAATAAATTCTGTTCAATACGTCACAACCCTCAACAAACTTAAAGCACGTCTTCAGCGAGTTCGCCCAACAAAATCAATGGCAGATGTTCTTCTTTTGCATGACAATGCAAGACCACACACCAGTCGTCACACCTCTGACGAGATTGTCAAAATTGGATGGGAAGTTTTGCCTCATCCCCCATACAGTCCTGACCTGGCACCATCAGACTTCCATCTGTTCGGGCCACTAAAAGAAGCTCATCGTGGGATTCATTTTGAAGATGAGGAGGCCGTCAAAACATCCGTGCGTCAATGGCTTAGGAAGCAGAGCTGTGAGTTTTACCGTGCTGGGATACATGCCCTTGTTCAAAGATGGACCAAAACTGTAGAGATGGGCGGAGATTACATTGAAAAATGACAAAATGATCCTCAATGTTGTGGTTTTCAACCTATGTAATTGCATTTAAATTTCCTGACAATTAAACGTAGAAAAAAAAATAGGAGGCATTACTTTTTGACTGACCCTCGTAACTTCTATTGTGTCGCGCCCATTCTTCTTTCACTTTTCTGAGAATATCTAATTCGCACAGATATTGTAAAATCTCCTCTGTTCTAACACAGTCATTACCTATCATTTTGTCGCTAACATAGGTGGACAGCTGGCTAATTATTGCTTTTATTAATTCCATTTTATTTGAAGGTTCATCCAACAATTGTGCTCTGCCTAAATGTCACTCGAAATGTTGTTTGAAACCAGCCCATTGCCTCTTTTTAGGTCTGGGCATCTTGAGTTACAATGACAACCGTGCTACTCAGCAGCTAGCGAATACTTACTTGACTTTAAAATTTTTGCAAAATTCTTCCCAGTACCTACGTTCATTAGGACGCAATGTTCCCCAGTTTGCGGCCTCCCCTTCTAAGTGTGCTATTGCCCACTCGATCTTCTTTCATTGCTCCACGAATTTGGCACCGTACCTTCAAATCGTCTCAAGAAAATTGTGGGGTGTAACACATTCCTTGGTTCGAACTATGAGAACATCTTAAAGTGTTCACTTTGGAATTACTGTGACATAGCCCGCTGCCACTATTGGTGTTACTATCTTCAGACAACTTTGGTGACACAGCAATAGTATCTTCGTTACTAGGAACATGTAATAATCCCTATGCATTAGTTTCTGGTAACTTAATAATATTTCTCTCTCCCTCTCTCTCTGTGAAGAAAGAAATAGATTGTTAATCTTATCTCATACTTTTTATAACTCTAATCTCTCGCTATCACGTTCCAGTTACCCTATAATGCCCAACGGCATTCCCCATAGTCTCAAAAACTTTTATTTCCCCAAAACATCATATTATTGCCTCTTATAACTATTTCATGTGCAATTTTAACTCTTTTATCATTTTCCACCCCAAAATTTTAGTGTGACATATTTGTCACACCAGGCAGTAGACATTATAAAGTATTGGATGTCAGGGCTTATTAATATTTTATTTTAATTTCAGTTACAGGTTCTACTTGCAAAGTCTCTTTTTTATGGAACATTCTGTGTTGAAAATGAATATATTAACATCAGTTTATTTTTAAATGCATTTATTTATAGTTAATACATACAGAATGAAGTAAGTGACCGATTATTCTCATACTGCAGCACGTAACCATATATATCTCCTTTCTGCACAGTCAGATTGTTACATGTTATAAGACGGCAGCTGGTCCACTAAGGAATACATAATGCAAAATTATTAATTCCTGTTTACAATAACATAGAAAAAAACAGCTGAAATCAGTAGCCAACTCAGTTCTTGCGTTTTTGTGTGTGAAAACTACTGAAAAAATTTCTATCTTTCTTTAAAAAATGCGTCAGTTTTTAACATCACACACTTGATACCGTCTCGACAAATATCTTGCATCGACGTCTTGTTTCTTTCCATGTAGACCAATGATTGTATTTGTCATTTTGGCAAGCTACAAATGGCGAAACTGTTTGGCAGTCTTCTTCATCTTTTTTGACATGTCATCTTTACTTGGGCGTCCTCGCTTTGATTTGTCTTCACATGACAATACTAGTCCACCAGCATTTCGTGCTTGGAATTTTCTCAGTAGAATGTGTCTTCCGTGAAGAAACTTGCGGTCCTACCGCTATCTGAGATAATTATTGACTACCGCAACTGGAACTGTGTGCTAGAAGTATAAATACCAGCGCCTTGATTTTATGTGGTATTTGTACAGTGATGATTGCATGTCCATCAGATCAGTGCCACACATACAGGTGTTACAATCTAGGATAACAGCCGGTCTCGGGACTTCCACATATTCGCTCTGTGATTTGTCCCATCCGTTTGCCTTATCCTGGGACTCAACGCCAGTGAAAGGAGACAGCTGAGTAACCGTTTTTTTGTCATACCATCTCACTATAATGAATAGCCATGTATGGTCTACTAGGCCTTCTATTGTTCCTCGTTTTGCAGCCTTCATGTGTTTTCGTTTGGCACGTCACAATCTTTCGACGTATTTGCTCTTACTGTTCCAATGCAATAGATATCTTTATTCAACAGATACTGATACACTGAAGAGCCAAAGAAACTGGTGCAAGTGCCTAATATCGTGTAGGGCTCCCGCGAGCAAGCAAAAGTGCTGGAGGGAATTCACACCATGAATCCTGCAGGTCTGTCCATAAACCTGTAAGAGTATGGGATGGGGATCTCTTCTAAAAAACACGTTGCAAGGCGTCCCATATATGCTCAGTGTTCATGTCTTGGGGATTTGGTGGCCAGCGAAAGTGTTTAAACTCGGAATAGTGTTCCTGGAGCCACTGTGTAACAATTCTGGATGTGTGCGGTGTCGCATGTCCTGCTGGAACTGCCCGAGTCTTTCGCAATACACAATTGACATGAATGGGTGCAGATGATGAGACATGATTCCTATATACAGATGACACATCTGTTAGACTCGTATCTAGACGAATTAGGGGTCACACATCACTCCAGCTGCACACGCCCCACACCATTACAAAGCCTCCACCAGGTTGAACAGTCCCATGCTGACATGCATGTTCCATGGATTCATGATGTTGTCTCCATACTCCTACACGTCCGTCCTCTAGAAGCAACATGAAACGAGACTCGTTCGATCAGGCAACATGATTCCAGTCATCAACAGTCCAGTGTCAGTGTTGACGGGCTCAAGAGAGCAGTAAAGCTCTGTGTCACGCAGTCATCAAGGGTACAAGAGTGGGTCAAATGGTTCAAATGGCTCTGAGCACTATGGGACTCAACTGCTGAGGTCATTAGTCCCCTAGAACTTAGAACTAGTTAAACCTAACTAACATAAGGACATCACAAACATCCATGCCCGAGGCAGGATTCGAACCTGCGACCGTAGCGGTCTTGCGGCTCCAGACTGCAGCGCCTTTAACCGCATGGCCACTTCGGCCGGCCAAGAGTGGGTCTTCGGCTCCGAAAGCCATTGTTGATGATTTTTCGTTGAATGGTTCGCACGCTGACACCTGTTGATCGCCCAGCATTGAAATCTGAAGCAGTTTGCGGAAGGGTTGCACTTCAATCACGTTGAACGATTTTCTTCACTCGTCACTGGTCCCGTTCTTGCAAGATCTTTTTCCGGCCGCAGCAATGTCGGAGGTTTGATGTTTTACCGCATTCCTGATATTCACAGTACACTCGTGAAATGATCGCACGGGAAAAACCGCACTTCATCGCTACCTCGGAAATGCTGTGTCCCATCGCTCGTGCGCCGACTATAACACCACGTTTAAACTCACTTAAATCTAGATAACCCGCCGTTGTAGCAACGGTAACCGATCTAACAACTGCCCAAATACTTGTTGTCTTACATAGGCGTCGCCGACAGCAGCGTCATATTCTGCCTGTTTACAATCCCTGTATTTGAATACGCATGCCCACACCAGCTTCTTTGGCGCTTCAGTGTATCTCGAAATTGTGGTTTTCTGGCAATGTGTCATTTAGTTTTACGACCATTTCATATGTGAGACCTTTCCCTGGCTTATCTCTTCCTTTTTACATTTTTCCTACAGTGCCCTTGTAAATTTCAAAGTCATGTAAGCAGCCACAAGTTCCTGCCCTCACCCACATTTTGAATCGCCATCTGACAGGTTTGTTTTGCATAAATTGTTTCAACGTGCTTCTGCCTTGAAAAGCAATCATTACTTCATCGACACTGTGGTGTTCTTCTGGAACTTCTTTCGAACATTTTTTTTTCTGAATTCATCCAGCCATGGTCGAAATTCTCCAGAGCTTATCATTATTTTTAGTTTCATCAGTTGATAATAAACATTTTCGACAATTTTTCAGATCTATGCGTGCCGTAACATTACAAACCAATGGGTGAGCCATGTGGGTCTCCCAGTAGCAGTGAATGCCTCGCATTTGAGCAAGTCCCATTCTCAGATATGAGAACATAATTCCAGTTACGACTTGCTTATGTTCCGTGTTGTTTCGGTATTTTGTATGCTGCACTGATTTGATTGGTCTACCAAGTTGTGAAATATAGGTTCCTTCGTCAAGTTGACACAGGAACGGGAACAAATGGCTCTATGACTGAAGCAAAATCTCCCTTCTTTCACTGTAATCGATCAAAGTTTTTCTACAATATTGTCGTCCTGCTGTGTGGATTCTTCAGCTAAACTACCATCAGCATCATTTTCAGCAGAAAAAATAATACAAGGGATTACTAGTCCATGTTCTGACGAGTCTCTTCTCGTAACTGCTACTGTTTCATCAAAGACATCATCAGCATCATCTGAGTACAAATCTTCTACGTCACTGACATCAGGCTCGTCGCGAACAAAAAGTAAATGTTCAGTGGAAAGCTAAAAGAGCGATAAACAGTCATTATCTCTTATCTCGAATACCACTGTTACACGAAATGAAATAATCAGTGATTCATCCATAACTGTACTTCACGTTGGCTAATGTAACACATTTGTAACGTGCATTTTCAACCCCTGTTACAGCATGATATAGAATAGTCATTCCATTCCCAAAAAATATTTACTATTTGCGGCATGGAAACATAAAATTAAAAAACTCCGTCTGAACAGGCCTTGAAAGGCCCAACGATACGGACCAGCCGCAGTGTTATCCTCAGCCCGAAGGAGTCACTGGATGCGGAGACGGAGGGGCATGTGGTCAGCACACAGCTCTCCCGGCCATATGTCAGTTTACGAGACCGGAGCCCCTACTTCTCAATCAAGTAGCTCCTCAGTTTGCCTCACCCCGCTTGCCAACAGCGCTCGGCAGACCGGATGGTCACCCATCGAAGTGCTAGCCCAGCCCGACAGCGCTTATCTTCGGTGATCTGAGAGGTACCGGTGTTACCACTGAGGCAAGGCCGTTTGCAACATAAAATAATACATCAAAATATTCCAACAAACAGCAGTAATACGAAGACAATGAATGTAACAGTATTACCCGGCGTGACACGGCTGTTCACAGGAGCGGTTGGATGACGAAACTATCGCTCTTCGCTTTTTATAAACCACTGACTCGTATTAAAACCACTAGAGATCGCTAGGGAGGCGTTAACAGAGGCCCACAGCAGGCATTAAGCAGAAAGGAACCACATTGTAGTCTCTGCAGCACTTCAAACCCGTTATGGTATACATGCCACGCAGGGCACTAAACGGTAAAACTGTCTAATTGTTCCTTAAATGCAACAACGAGCGTTTCATTCTCGTTTCTTAAGTTATTTACTGATTACTGTACATGATTTACTATTTAGGTCATTTTGTTTTAGACTTCATTTCTAACTTATTTAGCACAATCATATAGTTCTTGTTGAGAGGTAGCCTTAAAACTACGAAGTTCTTATACTAATTACCCTGTTTGGGCTTTCACTGCGTCCTTTTCTTCCCTGGATTCCCTAACATATTTCCCTAACCGTATACTATCAGTACCAGTTTCTGCTCCCAAATCCTTTATCGCAGTCGTTAGTTTTGTATTATCCTTTGGTAACGGTTCTTGTAGCTCTTCTTTCAATACTCTGATACTTGTTTGCCAAATTTTGGCTCACCTTGTTTTTGAGCTCCACCTCGTTAGCATCTAACAACTCTTTCTTCTTAATGTTACTTTCATCACTGACTTATACTACCGTTCGCTTCTGTGATTTCCCTTTCCACCTCCAAATGGAAGAAGAGTACAGTAAGCTGAAGTAAGCTTATGTATCCTCGTACACTTGAATTGGCTATCTTCCTCAATGCTTTCTCCTCTCTGAGTGCTTAATGGTGTTGCTGTAGTTCTTAGCTCACAGAAGGTACTTTGAGGCCTGTGGTACCCGTTTTTAAGGTAACCGATTAATTTCGTTGCTGTATTTCGGTTATCTACGTTATGTAAGAAATGACATCTACCAAACGTCTCATGACGATTTCTGTAAAAGAATCTATAGTATGACTAGATCCAAATACACGTTTGTCGTACAGTACCGATCACCCAGTTGTCGTTCGGTATCGGCCAGAAGCAATTTCATCTTTTACATTATATTTTCTTCTTCTTACTTCTTTTCGGATTGAAATGGCGGAAAGTAAGAAAAGTAAGAGGAAAATAGAAGGAAGAGTGTATGAAAATTGCTGTGAGCAAGATAATGTCTAAAAAATGACCGTCAGGGTGGCCGCTGAAGAGTTATCAACAAACAGAAATGAAAAAGAGCGTCACCGAAGGGAAGAGATTAAAAGCAGCAAAAATAAAGACTGGAAGAGAGGTAAAGAAATCTGAATTCAGGTCATGCGTTCCGAAATAAAATAAACGTGCGAAGGGTGGCCAGGAAGCCAATTACAAAGCTGCGAAGAAAACTGGAATATACTGGCAATAATGGCTCAGTAGAACAGACCAAAAGTACATTATGTGTTTGGGGTCATTTGAAGACGACTGTGTGCAGTGTGCCAAGTGTAGAGGCTGGACGTATCTTCGACGTGTATATCAGGAGAATATTTCGTATTCCTTCTGCAGTCTCTGTAAAACAGTGAAATAAACATTCGTAAACCGAGCTGAAATAGTAACAATAAGTTCCCAAGCTTATATGTTCAATTAATAATCATAAGTATCAGTGCAAACGATACTATCATAGAAAAGACAATGGCTGATACTGCAAGACACTTTCTACAAGCCTTGTAATTGTAGCTCTTTTACTTTCGATGTAATTAAGTACCATGAATAAAAAATAATTAAACTGTGCTATTCGCAGAACATGTTTCCAGGTAGGAGAATAGTATATTCATATTCCGATGAACCACCACAGTTACACAGTAAAGTTAAGAAACTTGATCCTGCTGATACTGCACGAACCTCCCCCACATACAACAGCTTTTTTCTGTGTTAGCCCTGATATACGCTGTGTTGAGTCCAAAATTATGTACATAAAATTACTGTGTGACCCTTTCTATTTTTGGACTGTTAGCAGAAATTTGCACCCATCGAAAATCACCAATACGAATCACATACATTTCCACTAAACTCAGCGGATCTATCTTTGCTATTAATATTTGGTCACGTCGCTGTGAGGCGACACGTCGAAGCCCCACGACGGTTGCAAGTTGTAGCTATTCTCGGACAGGCTTCCTCACATCTCGGCGGATCAGCAACGCCCCGTAAGCACACCTGCTCTGCAGTTGACCCCGTGGTGCTGCAGATTTTGCTACCCCTGTTGTTTCTCCTGCCCATATTGTTGTTACCTAACACTGCTAACACTGTTGAACGAAGGAAAACTTTTTGTCAGGTTCCCAGATAAAACTAACTGTATTCGATGAGTTGTACTTCATCGAACACGAAAACACTACTAAGACTATCTAGTTTTTTTCTTATTTTGGTGGTATATGCGATTTCTTGTAACTGTATACATATACTATACATAAATAATATTGAAGATACTGTTTGTTTTTTTTGTATGCAACATTTCTGTCTGGCTCTATACCCGTACATGTAACTTTGGTGTATGTATTACAAACTTTTCCGTATATATCTCTGCACACACACGCGCACACACACATGCACACACACATACACACACACAGATATATATATATATATATATATATATATATATATATATATATATATAAACTAATGAGGAAGTATTGAATAGGATTGGGGAGAAGAGAAGTTTGTGGCACAACTTGACCAGAAGAAGGGATCGGTTGGTAGGACATGTTCTGAGGCATCAAGGGATCACCAATTTAGTATTGGAGGGCAGTGTGGAGGGTAAAAATCGTAGAGGGAGACCAAGAGATGAATACACTAAGCAGATTCAGAAGGATGTAGGTTGCAGTAGGTACTGGGAGATGAAAAAGCTTGCACAGGATAGAGTAGCATGGAGAGCTGCATCAAACCAGTCTCAGGACTGAAGACCACAACAACAACAACATATATATATACAGACGCCCTATGGATTCCAGACCAACAACGTCCTTCCTAGTTGCCGTGACCAACTATATCCTCACACACAATTACATCTCCTTTGAGGGCATTACCTACAAACAAATCCGGTGTATGGCTATGGGTACCTTCATAGCACATTCCTATTCCAATCTATTCATGGACCATTTAGAGGAATCCTTCCTAAAAATCCAGAATCCTAAACCCCTCACCTGGTTCAGATTCATTGATGACATCTTTGCTATTTGGATTGAAGGTAAAGACATCCTATCCTCATTCCTCCAAAACCTCAACTTCTCCTCCATTTGCTTCACCTGGTCCTACTCAACCTAACAAGCCACCTTCCTAAATGTTGACATAAACATCAGAGATGGTTACATCAGTATCTTCGTCCATTTCAAACCTACTAACCACCAGCAATACCTCCACTTCGACAGTTGCCACCCATTCCATACCAAGGACTCCCTTCCATACGGCCTAGCCTCCCGTGGTCGTCGCATTTGCAGTGACGAGCATTCCCTCTCAAAATATACCGAGGGTCTCACTGAAGCCTTCACACACCGCAATTATCCTCCCAACCTTGTACAAAAACAAATCTCCCGTGCCTTATCTTTCCAGTCTCCCGCCACCTCCAAAAGTCTCACAGTCTGGCCACAGAGGAGCATTCCCCTCGTAACTCAGTACCATCCGGGACTGGAGAAACTGAATTACATTCACCGCCAGGGTTTCGATTACCTATCGTCAGGCCCCGAAATGAGAAATGTCCCGCCCACTATCCTTCCCACCCCACCTACAGCGGTATTCCGCCGTCCACCGAACCTAAACAATATTCTTGTCCATCCTTACACAACCCCTGCTCTCAATCCCTTACCTCATGGCTCATACCCCTGTAAGAGACCTAGATGCAAGACCTGTCCCATACATCCTCCTACCACCACCTACTGATTTCGGTCACTAACATCACCTATCCCATCAAAGGCTGGGCTACCCGTGAAACCAGTCATGTGACTTACAAGCTAAGCTGCAAACACTGTGCTGTATTCTATGCAGGCATGACAACCAACAAGCTTTCTGTCCGCATGAGTGACCACTGACAAACTGTGGCCAAAAAACAAGTGGACCACTCGGTTGCTGAACATACTGTCAAACATGATATCCCTCATCTCAATGACTGCTTCACAGCCTGTGCCATATGGATCCTTCCCACCAACACCAACTTTTCTGAATTGTGCAGGTGGGAACTTTCCCTGCAATATGTCCTACATTCCTCTAACCCTCCTGGCCTCAACCTTCGTTAGTCACTGTTCTCACCCATCCAGCCCTCTCCCTGTTCCCATTCCAGCACTACACAGCTATCATTCCACCACCACACTCAGTCTTTTAATTTCTTTTTCTTTTTATTTCTCTCCTTTGCGCTACTTACACCCCCTCCCCTCCCCACCTTCTCTCCCGCCATCCGTCTAAACTGCAGCACTTCACTGTCCACCACATCCTCCATACTATCCCTCCCCTCTCCCTGCCACAGCCTCATCCTTACCCCTATCCAGTCGCCACTCCCATCATGCAGTGGTGCTGCTGCTTGCAGTGTGTGCAAGCTGAGTTTGCGTGAGTGTGTGTGTGTGTGTATGTGCATGTGTGTATGTGTGCCTATTGCTGACAAAGACCTTAATGGCCGAAAGCTATAATTATGTGAATGTTTTTCTTATGCCTATTGCGACTCAGCATCTACACTATATTGTGAATAGCAACTTTCCTTCTCTAATATATTCTCAAATTTTCCTTATTTTAGATTTTCGTTTGTAGGCAGATTCTAAAGTCTTCTTGTTCATTGTCCAGCAGTAGTCTGCTAACATAATAGGATTCCATTCTCCCTGATAACGCTTCTCCATCGTAGCGATCTGCTGATGGAACCTCTCCACATGCTCATCACTAGCAGCAGCGAGAGACTCTGGAAAGAACATTAAATGGGAGTGTAAGTAGTACAACTCAAGAGTGGTGTGACACCCTGTGTTTTGTAAGCACGTCACAATTTTCTGCTTTCTTATTTCCAAGGCAATTGGTAGTCATGTCCTTAAAAGAGTGCCATGCTGTCTCTTTACGTCCAGCAGTTCAGTGAAATGATCGCTCTTCATAACTGCCGTAGTTTGTGGGCTGATGAATACACCTTCCTTGAGCTTATCATATGTCACGTGAGGAAACATTTCTTGAAGGCACTCATAGGCTGAAATCTCCCTATTCCTGTTCTTTACGAAAATCTTCTTAAGATCGAGTTTCATGTGGACTGGAGATGGTAGAATCTGCTCCCTAGTGACAAGAGGGTTACACTGTACAATCTTCTTCCGTGATTCTAGGTTATTTCGCTTTGACCAGCAGTTCACAATGTAATGTTTGTCAGTTCTACTGCTGTTTCAATGGCAAATGATACACGAGAACTTTGTATATCCCAAATGCATACCTAGGAGGAGCGCTACACCCTTCAAATGAGCACAGATGTTCCATTTACAGGTAGGGTATTGTAGCCATTATAGAATATGCTGCAATGAGTTGTATGTCTCTTTCAGCTGTGCAGCATGCACAACATGAATGAAACTTTTCTCATTCCATTTATGGGGAAGCATATTTTTCAGGCTCACCTTTGAGGCATCTAAGACAAGCCTCTATTCCTGTAGGTTGTGCTCAGTTCCAGGTACTGCCAGTACCCCATCAATTTTATTGCAGGAAGAGACTGTTCCATCCACAGACAAAAGGTCTACAAATGCCTTGTGCAGCTGTCGATATGAGAATCTATTGCCAGTAGGAATTCCTCGAGTTCTTCCTGTGCAGGACGATGAATCTCTTACTCAGTAAATCTTCATCTTGTATCTCAGGTTCATCAGGAGATGAAAAATGTACTTCTTCGTCGAGAGTCCCATGTAGAGCGGGTTGAGGTAGAGGCAGTCCTGAGCTATGGGGAATGGGTCTAAGTGCTGGTGGTAAGTTTGGATACACAATCCTCTTTTTCTTTGCCATTGCCATGCCGTTTATTGATTGTATTGGTTAAAAATATCAGTCGTTAATATGGTTCTCGCCAAACCATGGGTACTGAAAATCGCATAAATGTTTGCATCCCATTCAGCCACTACCTTAGATGCACAGTACAGTTATTACAGCGGAAATAAGGAGTCCATCTTTTCTCCTGGTCACGCACCTTGTATCCAAAGTACAGTTGCTTCCAAAGTACAGTTGACTACAGTTATGAGCCTCCGCTTTGTGCAGTAAATACATATTTCTTGAAAACTGAATGTACGCGATTAAACTTCTCTTGTAAATAAAACGGCTTGCAAATTTCATTAGTCCTCTACGCCAAGGTCCCCATGACATTATATTATTTGTCTTTCTTAATGATTAGATTCCTTGTAGGGGCTTGGATCAGTGTGTGCGGCTCGAAGTCCCGTCCGCTCGGTTGGTTACGGACGCGTCCAAAAAATTAAGTTGCCCATTACTCTGTTGTTCTGTCGTAAACTAAATTTTTGTGCTGACACTATTGAGATGTGGGAAGGAGACGTCCAACCCATTTTCACCTTGTATCCATAATACAAAGATATCATTCACAAAACAGTAGTACTTAACAAGACTTCTATTGGCTGTCTGCAGCAGCTGTTGATCAAAATCTCCATTAGGAAACTGGCAGTAGCTGGAGTACCCCACCCCCTCAATTTGCTCATAAAACTTCAAAATAGGTTGTAGTGAGACTGTATCTAAATAAAGCTATTATACCGGTTGAATACAAAATGTATGCAAGCATATTTCATTTAACTACACATTAATTCATAAATACCAACAGAAAATATTCAATGTTCGAAAAATTAATCACCAAAAGCACAGTGACTTAATCTAAGTCCAGTGACAAGTTAGTCATGCTCACTAAATTATTGGATTCCAGTGAAACGTAATCTCATCCGCCGCTGCCCAGCCGCACAGCTCCTGGTCCTGCTCAGCAAGTCCGACCACTTAAGGAAGACACTGTTTAAAGAACCACTGACCAGCAGGAGGTCGCTGACAGAAGACCCTGCGTAACTACCAGTTCCCCTTACATACTTTCCGTTATTTCACACGCTACTGAATATCGCTTATATACTGAAATAATGGCCACCACACAAATTTAAAGCATATTCCACCGACACATATGACATTACAGCACAGGGAAAACTATTGTCATTCTTTTGAGTAATCTCATTAAAATATCAGTATAATATTAAACGTGTTACTAACAAAGTTTGTGTAGCTGCCTATATACAGATTTTCAACGAGGAAAAACTTAACGTAAAACTCTAACTATATGCCAAAAAGTATCTTGTGGTTACTTACCAAGTAATAAAATTAGATCACGCCTTTACATTATGAGTAGATGTGGAAGCAGTAAAGGAAACAAAAGAAAAGTTCGGAGTAGGAATTAAAATCCATGGAGAAGAAATAAAAACTTTGGGGTTCGCCGATGACATTGTAATTCTGTCAGAGACAGCAAAGGACTTGGAAGAGCAGTTGAAAGGAATGGACACTGTCTTGAAAGGAGGGTATAAGATGAACACCAACAAAAGCAAAACGAGGATAATGGAAAGTAGTCGCATTAAGTCGGGTGATGCTGAGGGAATTAGATTAGGAAATGAGACACTTAAAGTAGTATAGGTGTTTTGCTATTTGGGGAGCAAAATAACTGATGATGATCGAAGTGCAGAGGACATAAAATGTAGACTGGCAATGGCAAGGAAAGCGTTTCTGAAGAAGAGAAATTTGTTAACATCGAGTATTGATTTAAGTGTCAGGAAGACGTTTCTGAAAGTATTTGTATGGAGTGTAGCCATGTATGGAACTGAAACATGGACAATAAATAGTTTAGACAAGAAAAGAATAGAAGCTTTCGAAATGTGGTGCTACAGACGAATGCTGAAGATTAGATGGGGAGGGCAGCGTGGAGGGTAAAAATCGTAGAGGGAGACCAAGAGATGAATACACTAAGCAGACTCAGAAGGACGTAGGCTGCAGTAGGTACTGGGAGATGAAGAATCTTGCACAGGATAGAGTAGCATGGAGAGATGCATCAAATCAATCTCAGGACTGAAGACCACAACAACAATAACAACATATTGCCATATCAGCTCTTAATAAACGCCATTGTAGCTGATGCCTGATTTACCTGATTTGAAAAGTAGCGTGTTGTGGTGTTTTCTGATATCGTCAGTTTTCATACGCTGTATCAAATGATCAGATCACTCCAGTTGTTTATTAGTTATTAATTTCGCAATCTATCACTATTACAAACAATAGTACCTTTCATAGTAATTATTCTAGAGTCCCGCGTGAATTTGCAATAAGTTCGTTTCACTGGCACAATTTTTCTGGCGTGCTTGATTTTCATAAGGAAATTTCGTTGAAAATATATAATGTTCATCTTCTCATTTCGCCGATCTTAGCTGCCATTGCATCGTTCTAATCCTTTTCAGTCAGAGTGTACGCTCCGGTTGCCGGAGAAAGCAGCTTCCCGTTGCTCAGTTATCAGCTCTGCCTCAATTCTTGCATGCCTCGGTGGATCTGCTTTCGACGTCCGCCATGTCAGCTGGCTGTCATGCCGCGGTGCATCAAACATTCACCACCGCCATTCGCACCGCCATCCGGCTCGTGGTAACGTCACATAGCCTTTACACAGAGTTTGCATTACATACGACGTATTCTGTCTGTCGCTCTGAGAATATTGAACATGATTGTTTGGATTTTGCGTACCAAAATGCCCATGGTGGATTATTTCTTAATTAAACATCCGCGCAACGAAGTTAGGGTTTACTGAATCTTAACGAGTTGGATCGGTATGAGCGAGCGAACTTGAAGGCGGAAGAATAGTACCAGAAAGTCCTTAAGTGCTCCTGAAGTTACCAGTGCATTTATATAGGGGTAGATACAGGCTTCGTGAGTATAATTAAAATAGATATACCCACCCATACAAACACACGAAACATACAGCACGCACACACACACACACAATCACACACAATTGTACTGAATATATATATAATTCTATGTGGGTGGGTGGGGTGTGGGGGGGGGGGCTTGTATGGGTGGGGTGATCGCATTTGATACACACATTAGAAATATAATTTTATTACGCTCATAGTTTTCTCACGGTCATTATTACATATGATGGAATGAAAGATTCCTCTAGAGTTTCCAATGGAAGCTATCCAACACTTCCTCAACCTTCGTCGTTGATGCAGTACCTTGATAGATATGCATCAGTGTTAGTTCATTTGAACGATCTTCTGTTGACCCGTTAAGGAGATGTTTCTTCAGACGGCGTAAGGTTGAGAAAAATCTCTCTGCAGTGTTGGTTGTTACAGTAAATGTGTACAACAACTGACACAAGACTCTAATATTTGGCTGCGTCGTTGCTCTTTTATGGGCTTGTACTGCAGATTTTTCTATACTTGCATCCATATGTTGCCAAATTTTGTAGCACTCTCTTCAAAGCTAGAAAACAAGGGAGATCGTCTTTGCGTGGTTCGGCACTTTCCAAAACATGTTCTGTACGTTTATCACTACAGGTTTGCATAAGATATTTTTTTTTTAGATGTGCGTCTCTTTGTAGCTGAGTTGTAGGGAGTCTGAATGAAATTTCATTCAGCAAATTACTGAGAACACGTATGAACACTGACAGACGGTAATATTTTTCTGCAGACTGGGTGTGAAAACTGGGTCTATTGGTCTTTTCAAATCATAGCTGTACGTTACTATGTACCACTTGTAAACATGTCCCAAAGTTCTCTATCGATTAGTTATAGTGTCTATTTATTTATATATTCAGATACGTAGCTTTTACCAGCGGCCTTATTCGCGTATAAGCAAAGAAGCGAAAGCAGAAAGGTGGAAGGAGTATATAGAGGGTCTTACAAGGGCGGTGTACTTGAGGACAATATTATGGAAATGGAAGAGGATGTAGATGAAGATGAAATGGGAGCTACGATATTGCGTGAAGAGTTTGACAGAGCACTGAAAGACCTGAGTCGAAACAAGGCCCGGGGAGTAGACAACATTCCATTAGAATTACTGATGGCCTTGCGAGAGCCAGTCCTGACAAAACTCTACCATCTGGTGAGCAAGATGTATGAGACAGGCGAAATACCCTCAGACTTCAAGAAGAATATAATAATTCCAATCCCAAAGAAATCAGCTGTTGACAGATGCGAAAATTACCGAACTATCAGTTTAATAACTCACAGCTGCAAAATACTAGCGCGAATTCTTTACAGACGAATGGAAAAACTGGTAGAAGCCGACCTCGGCAAAGGTCAGTTTGGATTCCGAAGAAATGTTGGAACACATGAGGCGATACTGACCCTACGACTTATTTTAGAAAATAGATTAAGAACAGGCAAACCTACATTTCTAGCATTTGTAGACTTAGAGAAAGCTTTTGACAATGTTGACTGGAATACTCTATTTCAAATTCTAAAGGTGGCAGGGGTAAAATACAGAGAGCGAAAGGCTATTTTCAATTTGTGCAGAAACCAGATGGCAGTTATAAGAGTGGAGGGACATGAAAGGGAAGCAGTGGTTTGGAAAGGAGTGAGACAGGGTTGTAGCCTGTCCCGATGTTATTCAATCTGTATATTGAGCAAGCAGTAAAGGAAAAAAAAGAAAAATTCGGAGTAGGTGTTAAAGTCCATGGAGAAGAAATAAAACGTTGAGGTTCGCCGATGACATTGTAATTCTGTCAGAGACAGCAAAGGACTTGGAAGAGCAGTTGAAAGGAATGGACAGTGTCTTGAAAGGAGGATACAAGATGAATATCAACAAAAGCAAAACGACGATAATGGAATGTAGTCGAATTACGTCCGGTGATGCTGAGGGAATTAGATTAGGAAATGAGACACTTAAAGCAGTAAAGGAGTTTTGCTATTTGGGGAGCAAAATAACTGGTGATGGTCGAAGTAGAGAGGATATAAAATGTAGACTGGCAATGGCAAGGAAAGCGTTTCTGAAGAAGAGAAATTTGTTAACATCGAGTATAGATTTAAGTGTCAGGAAGTCGTTTCTGAATGTATTTGTATGGAGTGTAGCTATGTATGGAAGTGAAACATGGACGATAAATAGTTTAGACAAGAAGAGAATAGAAGCTTTCGAAATGTGGTGCTACAGAAGAAAGCTGAAGATTAGATAGGTAGATCACATAACTAATAAGGAAGTATTGAATAGAATTGGGGAGAAGAGGAGTTTGTGGCACAACTTGACAAGAAGAAGGGACCGGTTGGTAGGACATGTTCTGAGGCATCAAGGGATCACAAATTTAGCATTGGAGGGCAGCGTGGAGGGTAAAAATCGTAGAGGGAGACTAAGAGATGAATACATTAAGCAGATTTAGAAGGATGTAGGTTGCAGTAAGTACTGGGAGATGAAGAAGCTTGCACAAGATAGAGTAGCATGGAGAGCTGCATCAAACCAGTCTCAGGACTGAGGACAACAACAACAACAACAAATTATACGTGCCTTTTGCGGTGCTCCTGCAACAGCTTTCTGGCGTGTTTTGTGCACCAAATACATTGAGTGCTGTTGATACTATTTCTTTGAACTTAAGCCACATATGGTATTCATTTACATAGTTTGGAAGTATTTGAGACTATCTTTTAGAAAGATGTCACCCGAATTTTTAGCTGCTTTTATAAATAGATATATTTCGCGTTTAGTTTTGGTGAATTTCTTTGTTACGGAAGTGAGCCTCACTACGACTGCGTGTTCACTAATCCCTATATCCGTCGTGATGCTCAGGATTATTTGTGGCTAAGTGGTCAAGTGTGTTTTCGTAACCATTTACATTTTGAATGGCCTCGTCAACTAATTGTTACAAATAATTTAAAAAAAAGCATTTAGAACAATTACGGAAGTTGTTTTCTATTTACAATAAGGTGTATGAAAATATATTTTTGTCAACATCGGAAGGTAGATTGAAGTAACTGCCAACTATGATTATATGAGTAGGGTACCTATTTATGATGAGACTCAAGTTTTCTTTGAACTGTTCAGCAACTGTTTCATCTGAGACAGGGGGTCGGTAAAAGGAGCCAGTTGTTAATTTATTCCGGTTGTCGAATATAACCTTTGCCCATACTAAGTTACAGCAAGTATCTGCTTCAAAGTCGATTGTGAGCTTACATTATTTTTCCGTAAGTTGTCCTTCTTGTTTCTGTTGTCGTGCAGGTAATTACAACAACGGCTTTTCCCTCCAGAACCTAAGATGCTTTCTCTGTGACCCTGTAAATACCAGAGCTAAACAATGTAGAACAACAACGTACGTTACAAGCGTAGCATTCTGTATTACTTCATTACCTTTTTTGTAACATTTTAAAATTGTAAGTCGACTTTAGGTGACACCTCAATCATAGATGTTCTTATCTCTATTTAGTGAACGTGTTTTCAGTTATGTTTTGAACATTGCCCAGCTACACTTTATTAACTAATGTTTTTAGAGAGTAAATTAATATGGAGTATGTCGTTCTTCTTTTCAAACATTCACATACCTATTTATTCTTTCCCTATTGTCTTTTGGTTATGCAGTTGTAGTAATTAAAGTAGGCACAAATGCAGTGGTCAAAAAGAAATGATTAGCGTGCATTCGCATTCTCGTTACATCGTTCCTTTCTTGTTGCTCCCATGCAGATGGACCGTTTCTATCGCAATCAGTAAGCGTGAAAGGAAGCTACCGTACAGACAGAGGAATCTATATTTATACTTGTCGGAACTAATTACATACTGACATAATCGTCGGGATTGCTTTCGTTTCCCAAAAGTTATAAATATTTCGATTTCGGAAAAGAAGCTCTGTATTTGGCCAAGGTGTCGAAGAAGAAGGTCCCTTACATACTGGTTGTATCGAGTAAGATGTGGAGACGGCGGTTTGAAAGCGGAGAGAGGTAGTACGGGGAAGGGCGTCCCTTACCTGAGGGATCACTACCTGAAGAAGGGGCAAGTGTGGCAAATGTCCGGTGCGGCAAATGTCCGGCGTGGCAAATGTCCGGCATTCCTTTTATCTATAGTTCATCCAGAAATCCGAATGCCAGTCCAGTAGTGAACTGTCACGTTTAAGTAGCGAGTCTCGTCAGTTTAAATTCGGCGAACGATCTGTCACTGGAGCTACCGGCCTCTAGGCAGTAGAACCAGTCTCTGCCCTCAGTTCCCAAGCCCCGCAACCCCTCTCTCACGATAGCGTCGGTATCTTTTGTGGCGGAATGTTTCTCCGGATGATATACATGAGGGAATGTATGGCATAAACTCTGTACCCGACATGTTTCTTCTCATGTGTCACTTTACCGCGTGTTGGGTTACGTGGCATATATCTAGACAATTATTTATTGATCATTTGAGAGCAATCCAGGAGTTGCGTTTCATGTTCAGAGCGTTGCGGCTTCTGACTCGATATATGTTTTGAAGGTTTGTGCAGCTATCGGTCCGTATGTTTAGGGTCACCATATATGTTGTGGCGCAAGCTCCCGTCGTTCCTTGTGAGTAGGATGTATAGAAAGGGTATCTGTGAATCAGTTTCTACCTCCATACATTGATTTAAAAGTATATGTATATATGCAGATTGAGGTGACAAATGATCATTTGTACCAAGGATCTGGTACAATTGTTTTTCATTCATCGCTTCAGTCTGCATATATACATCATAGGTGTTTGATACTTGAAAAGGTCTGTGGAACCATATAGTTTCATATGATTAATATTACATGGTTTGAAATGAGTCCTGCAGCCGCTTACCCTACAAGAAAATCGCAGTGCTCTTGTTTGTTGTTGGAGATCATCGTCATAGTATTTATGAAATTCTTTGTCAGTGTGGCAAAGCTTACATAGGTCACACAATTCGCACAGCACATGAAAGGTGCGTTGAACATGAGCGCCAGACTCACCTTTCGCAGTCCATTAAGTCAGCCATAGCTGAGCATTGTATTACCACAGGACACTCCATGGATTATTCTGCGGACTTCAAAACAGGACGATTTTGTGACGGCCGCCAATGCGTATTTCTCTTTGTGCCAAATTTTTGCTATAAATCCAACACCATGAACTACCTGTCTCGGAAGTTCTAAAGTTCTAGACCATACTGGTAGTGACCACCTCCCAGTCGTTCAACACCATCTCCTCAGCCCTTCGCCCACTTCCTGCCCCCAACCTGCTGCACCTCCCCCCCCCCCCCCCTCCTCCTCCGAAGTTCGTCTTACCTTTCAACATCCCACTGACATCACCCAAGCCTCGTCTTTTCTCCTGAAGACCATCACTGAGGCCGTGGACTCCCATGTTCCTAACACAATTATCTGCTCTCACCACCCTACTCTTCCTCCACAAGCTGTCCTTCTTCTCTGCGAATCCCGAAGGCTCTAGCACTCCTTCCTCTGCACCCGTGACCATGATACACTCCTCTACCATCGGCAATTACAACGACCCATACGCAACCCATTAACAGCAAAGAAGCTCCAGGCCTCGCACCAGACATGTGCGTGACTCAATGCCATCCTTCCTGTCATATCCTCCAAGTACTGGTCTACCTACCACTGCCTTACTTGTAGCCATCTCGCGCTGCACAACCCTCTTCTCCACGACGACCACCCCTTTCCTGACAACTTCAGTAAGGATTATTATTTTGCTTCCCTCCTCTCTGAGGTCTTCTCCATTCCTGATGATACCCACTTTGATTACTCCCTCTTCCCAACAGTCCATGAATACATCAATACCTCTGTCCTGCCACTCAACCACAGTTTCCAGTACTTGGATCAGTTACTCCCCCAGATTTAAACACTCCCATCACACCACTACAAGGAATCCCCCCATCCCTTCTGGCTTTTACCCTAACCTGTGGAAGACTTCCCACATCTTGTTCTTCTTTAAACCCGACAAAGCCGCATCTAACACCTCTTGCTATTGTCCCATTTGCCTCACCTCCATGTTCAGTAAGGTCTTCGAGTCCATCCTCACCCGACGTATTCATCAGCACCTAAACTAGCACCATCTCCTTATCCTTACCCAGTGTAGCCTCCAACTCTCCTTCTCTGCCACCGACCAGCTCCTTAAATTTGTCAGTCTTTTAGCCCTCCAAATTAACTCTCGTCATTCCCCTATCTTTGTTTCCCTCGACCTCCAAGACCCCTATGACCATGCATGGAATCCCACAGTCCTTGTTAAATTCCAGACCTATTCCCTCCCTATCAAATTCTTTTGTCTTCTTGCTTACTTTCTTTCCAATCATCCTTCCTATGTCACTGTCCACAATACAAACTCCTATACATATTGTCCCACTGCAGGCAGCGCTAGGGCTCCATCCTCTTCCCCCCTCCTCTATCTCCTTTTTACTGCTGATATGCCCGAACCTCACCTGCCTGTTCACGTCCTCCAGTTTGCTTGTGATGCAGGCTTCATGGCTCTCTATCCTACCCTCCAACAGTGCCAAGGATCCTTCAAACTTGCCTCAACCAGTTCAGCGATTGGTGCAACCCATGATTCCTTCACATCAACTCTTCCAAGAGCCAGGCAATCATTACAGGTTGTACCACCCATTTCTTCTGGCTCCACGATTCTTACCTTACCATTTATGATCATCCTTCCAAGTAAGTCCTACCCTGAAATGTCTCGGCCTCACCATCGATCGTCATCTCACCTGGAACCCCCCCCCCCCCCAACTCCTTATAATTCAACACAAGGCCCACAACAGATTCCACCTCCTGAAACTCCTGTCTAGCTGAACATGGGTACTACATCCTCCATGGGTACTACATCCTCCCAGCACCCTTCACATCTACAAATCCTTGCTCTGTCCCATCCTTTTCTATCGCAGCATCACTTGGATTTCTGCCCCATTCGGATTCTATAACGCTCTCCAAATCCTCAAACGCCCTGCGCTCTGCCTCACTTTTCGTATTTGCCTCCTGTGCCCCACACAGATCCTGTATGACCTCATCCCTTTTCACATCTTCTCCTCGACCGCATCCAAAACCTGCTTCTCATCTGCGGACTCAATCCCCCTCACCCCTTCTACCCCACGCCCATTGCCACGCTTTTACGATTGTGCTCCATTCTGTCTCCATCTCCATTCTCCACCTCCTTTACCAATGCAACTCCCAGCCCATACCCCTCCCAAAAGTTGAGCTGCGCCCGGATATCCACCCCTCCTACAACCCTAATCCCACCTTTCCCCCCTTCCCCTCATGGCTCCCTCTCCCCTCCTTTTCCCTTCCCCTGAACGGTTTTTCCTCTCTCCTACACCCCTTACCTCCCCAGCAAACCGCTTTCACGTCTCTGTGCTCCCTCCTGGCTTGCTTTCCCTTTCCCATCCTGCCCGTCTCCTGCACCTATGAGCGCCACCTGACCTCACTATCTCATCCCTGACTTTCCAGCACCCCCTCCCCTGCTGCACCCTCCTCTCCCTTCTTTTCCCCCCTTTCAGGCTTCCCCTCCCTCGGCAGATCCCTTCCAACAGTTTTGATCTTCGTCATGTATGCTCCATCTAGTGCAGTGTTTTTTGAGTTCTGTCGTTCTGCTGTGGACTTTTAATACTCTGGCCAATTTTTGTCTTTTGTTTGAGGCTCCGATGTATTTTATGAACTTCGCACATCTCCCATTGTATTTTTAACTGTATGTGGACCTTTTTCAACTGTATCATTCAAAGAACATCTCCCTGTCGTCATATTTTAACCCCATTGTCTCTCCCCATCTTATGTTCTTATGTTCACTTTTTATCACCTTTGTGTAAGTTTCACCTCATCTTTTCTATAAATGTAATGTCTCGCGGTTGAAGAGCTGCGGATTGTGTCACTGACTGCCGTCATCTGCCCCATAGGGGCAAGGGAACGAACTAATAATCAAGAAAGAAAAAAACTAGCAGTCTCCCGTGGTGGACACCTGAAGATGGCTGAATCGTTGCCAGCTGAGAAATTGTGGCTGCAATCCTGAAACCTTATAGAATATCATTGTATCATATGGTGAATATTCTACAGCTGTCACCGTTTCCTTGCTTCCCATAATCCACTTACTCTATCAACGTCAGTATCCTTATACTGTAACCCTATTGCATCCATTGCATTGTGCACATCTGAACTCTAGCTCCTCCTACGTCGCCCACGTTGTCTTCTTTCCAGTGGGGTCTATCTGCACACTTTCTCTGTTCGTCGGCTATCTACATCTACATCTACATCCATACTCCACAAGCCACACGACGGCGCGTGGCGGAGGGTACCCCCAGTAACTCTATCGGTCCTCCCTTCTGTTCCAGTCTTGTATTGTTCGTGGAAATAAGGATTGTCGGTATGCTTCTGTGTGGGCTCTAATCTCTCTGATTATATTCTCATGGTCTCTTCGCGAGATATACGTAGGAGGGAGCAATATACTTCTTGACTCTTCGGCGAAGGTATGTTCTCGAAACTTTAACAAAAGCCCGTATCTAGCTACTGAGCGTCTCTCCTGCACAGTCTTCCACTGGAGTTTATCTATCATCTCCGTAACGCTTTCGCGATTACTAAATGATCCTGTAACGAAGCGCGCTGCTCTCCGTTGGATCTTCTCTATCTCTTCTATCAACCCTATCTGGCACGGATCCCACACTGCTGAGCAGTATTCAAGCAGTGGGCGAACAAGCGTACTGTAACCTACTTCCTTTGTTTTCGGATTGCATTTCCTTAGGATTCTTCCAATGAATCTCAGTCTGGCATCTGCTTTACCGACGATCAATTTTATATGATCATTCCATTTTAAATCACTCCTAATGCGTACTCCCAGATAATTTATGGAATTAACTGCTTCCAGTTGCTGACCTGCTATTTTGTAGCTAAATTATAAGGGATCTATCTTTCTGTGTATTCGCAGCACATTACACTTGCCTACATTGAGATTCAATTGCCGTTCCCTGCACCATGCGTCAATTCGCTGCAGATCCTCCTGCATTTCAGTACAATTATCCATTATTACAAGCTCTCGATACACCACAGCATCATCTGCAAAAAGCCTCAGTGAACTTCCGATGTCATCCACAAGGTCATTTATGTATATTGTGAATAGCAACGGTCCTATGACACTCCTCTGAGGCACACCTGAAATCACTCTAACTTCTCAAAACTTCTCTCCATTGAGAATGACATGCTGCGTTCTGTTATCTAGGAACTCTTCAATCCAATCACACAATTGGTCTGATAGTCCATATGCTCTTACTTTGTTCATTAAACGACTGTGGGGAACTGTATCGAACGCCTTGCGGAAGTCAAGAAACACGGCATCTACCTGGGAACCCGTGTCTATGGCCCTCTGAGTCTCGTGGACGAATAGCGCGAGCTGTGTTTCATACGACCGTCTTTTTCGAAACCCATGCTGATTCCTACAGAGTAGATTTCTAGTCCTCAGAAAAGTCATACTCGAACATAATACGTGTTCCAAAACTCTACAAGTGTTCGATGTTAGAGATATAGGACTATAGTTCTGCACATCTGTTCGACGTCCCTTCTTGAAAACGGGGATGACCTGTGCCCTTTTCCAATCCTTCGGAACGCTACGCTCTTCTAGAGACATACGGTACACCGCTGCAAGAAGGGGGGCAAGTTCCTTCGCGTACTCTGTGTAAATTCGAATTGGTATCCCATCAGGTCCAGCGGCCTTTCCTCTTTTGAGCGATTTTAATTGTTTCTCTATCCCTCTGTCGTCTGTTTCGATATCTACCATTTTGTCATCTGTACGACAATCTAGAGAAGGAATTACAGTGCAGACTTCCTCTGTGAAACAGCTCTGGAAAAAGACATTTAGTATTTCTGCCTTTAGTCTGTCATCCTCTGTTTCAGTACCATTTTGGTCACAGAGTGTCTGGACATTTTGTTTTGATCCACCTACCGCTTTAACATACGATCAAAATTTCTTAGGATTTTCTGCCAAGTCAGTACACAGAACTTTACTTTTGATTTCACTGAACGCCTCTCGCATAGCCCTCCTCACACTACATTTCGCTTCGCGTAATTTTTGTTTGTATGCAAGGCTTTGGCTATGTTTATGTTTGCTGTGAAGTTCCCTTTGCTTCCGCAGCAGTTTTCTAACTCGGTTGTTGTACCACGGTGGCTCTTTTCCGTGTCTTACGATCTTGCTTGGCACATACTCATCTAATGCATTATGTACGACGGTTTTGAACTTTGTCCACTGATCCTCAACACTATCTGTACCTGAGACAAAACTTTTGTTTTGAGCCGTCAGGTACTCTGTAATCTGCTTCTTGTCACTTTTGCTAAACAGAAAAATCTTCCTACCTTTTTTAATATTTCTATTTACGGCTGAAATCATCGATGCCGTAACCGCTTTATGATCGCTGATTCCCTGTTCTGCGTTAACTGTTTCAAATAGTTCGTGTCTGTTTGTCACTAGAAGGTCTAATATGTTATCGCCACGAGTCGGTTCTCTGTTTAACTGCTCAAGGTAGTTTTCAGATAAAGCACTTAAAAAAATTTCACTGGATTCTTTGTCACTGCCACCCGTTATGAACGTTTGAGTCTCCCAGTCTATATCCAGAAAATTAAAATCTCCACCCAGAACTATAAGATGGTGGGGAAATCTACTCCAAATATTTTCCAAATTATCCTACAGGTGCTCAGCCACAACAGCTGCTGAGCCAGGAGGCCTATAGAGACATCCAATTACCGTGTCTGAGCCTGCTTTAACCGTGACCTTCACCCAAATCATTTCACATTTCGGATCTCCGTCAATTTCCTTCGATACTATTGCACTTCATATAGCTATAAACACGCCTCCCCCTTCACTGTCCAGCCTGTCTCTGCGGTATACATTCCAATCTGAGTTCAGGATTTCATTACTGTTTACGTCTGGTTTCAGCCAACTTTCTGTCCCTAGTACTATATGGGCGTTGTGACCGTTTATTAATGAGAGCAGTTCTGGGATCTTTCTATAGACGCTCCTGCAGTTTACTATTAGCACATTAATATTGTTGTTCCCTGTTGCATTTTGCCTACTCCTACCTTGCCGCGTCTCAGGAGGCGTCTTGTCGGGCCTAGGGAGGGAATTCTCTAACCTAAAAAACCCCTATGTGCACTCCTCACGTACTCCGCTACCCTTGTTGCCGCTTCCGGCGTGTAGTGCACGCCTGTCCTATTCAGGGGGACCCTACATGTCTCCACCCGATAGCGGAGGTCGAGAAATTTGCACCCCAGATCTCCGCAGAATCGTCTGAGCCTCTGGTTTAAGCCTTCCACTCGGCTCCAAACCAGAGGACCGCGATCGGTTCTGTGAACGATACTACAAATAGTTAGCTCTGATTCCACCCCGCGAGCGAGGCTTTCCGCCTTCACCAATTCCGCCAACCGCCTGTACGAAATGAAGATGACCTCTGAACCCAGACGGCAGGAGTCATTGGTGCCGACATGAGCAACAATTTGCAGTCGGGTGCACCCAGTGCTCTCTATCGCCGCCGGCAGGGCCTCCTCCACATCTCGAATGAGACCCCCCGGCAAGCAGACAGAGTGAACACTCGCCTTCTTCCCCGACCTTTCCGCTATTTCCCTAAGGGGCTCCATCACCCGCCTAACGTTGGAGCTCCCAATAACTAACCCCTCCCCCCGTGTGCCTGCTCGGACCTTGCTGAAGGAGCAGCCATATGACCACTCACAGGCAGAGCGGGCGATGCTACACGGCCAGCCTCCACATTTACCCTCCGCCTCGTGCGCCGCGAACGCCGCTGAACCCAAAACTCCCCTTGGGGAGAGGGTGGCCCAACCGCGCCCGGTACCCGCGAAGATGTCTCAACAGCAGGGACAGTGGGTGAAGCATGTAACACCTGGGGATGTACCATGCGACGCACCAGACTCCCCACTGCCGCTACACTCCGAGGCAGCAGCCTGAAGACGGCTGACCGCGGCCATCAACACGTTCAGCTGTTCGCGAACAGTGGCCAGCTCCTCCTGCGTCCGTACACAGCAGTCACCCTTTCTAGATATCCATACCATTTTAGACGTTTAGTCTCTATCGTCGTTCTGTCGACATCCATTGCTCCCCTTTCTTTGGTATTTGGTAGAACGATTCAGCTTGGACGTGCCACAATTTCATTAAAAAGTCCATCTCTAGCGGAAACAACTTGTTTCTCTGTCGCTTGTTGACTTCCCAACTCCATACACAGCTATATTTTCAAATACTGACAGGTAGATCACCCGTTTCGTCGTTTTTGATATTTTGCTATTTTAAATGACCGAGTCCAAACGATGTGGGGCCCTCTTACCCTGCATATTTTATTACTTATTTTATCTTCACATTTCCCGTTTGCTGATACCACAATCCCAAGATACTTAAAAGATTTACATACCCTGATCGCCTATGACATTGCTGGCCGGTGTGGCCGTGCGGTTCTAAGCGCTTCAGTTTGGAACCGCGTGACCGCTACGGTCGCAAGTTCGTATCCTGCCTCGGGCATGGATGTGTGTGATGTCCTTAGGTTAGTTAGGATTAAGTAGTTCTAAGTTCTAGGGGACTTATGACCTCAATAGTTAAGTCCCATAGTGCTCAGAGCCATTTGAACCATTTTGAAGCCTATGACATTGTTTGCAACCTTCAGATGTCTGTTCCCTGTGCAGCTAATTTTTTGTTTCGATTTTTATATTTGTCTTTAAACTTCGGAAACACGTACTCAACATCAGCCCGATCTCCACCTACGACTACCTGGTCGTCAGTGAAGGGAAGTGGGTTGATCTGACTGATACCATTTCGTTAATCGTTACTTCTACTGCAGCACAACGACAGCTAACTTCGCCTAGCAAATTTTTTATGAGTAACTGATAGAACGGGGAGTTTGAACAGCGATAGTTCCAGAGAGGTTTTTGTCGTAGCTTCGGCGAGTTCATGAGGCCGCGCGCTGTACAGCGACGATGATATCGCGGAAAGAATGGCGGGAGCTGCGCGAGACACGGCGGTCGATAGCGATTACTGCTTAATTTCGGCGCCATTAGTGCTCGCGATGGGACCACAATGCGAATCACGATTCGCGGCACACTCGTGGATGGAGTTGTGTCCCGTAACAGCGCCGCAGCGGCCTCGGCAGCCCCTCTCCGTTCCGCAGCCGCTCTGCGCCGCTGGCTCGCGCGCCGCCTCGAGGATGACCCTGGTGCTTCTGCTGCGTACGCTTCTGTATGTAGGGTACCAAGATGGAACGTATTGTCTGGTGCAGTAACAATTCAGCGAAATAATTTTCATTTCAAATCTCGTGTGTCTATCGTATTTTCTTTTTCCCACGATAGCTACAAAATAATGCTGGAATAACACAGGTTACTTACTTCTGACACTCCACTCGTTTTCACGTTCCTCAGACATCATCAACAACACCCTGTGACTGCGTTAACGTCACTAGAATAAAATTTTGGGGTTAGGAGTGGACCCTTATAACTGCACACATTAATATCAGACATATGGGAAACAGACACTATGCCAGATAATTGGAAAATTGGAATAATAGTCCCCATTTATAAGAAAGGGGACAGAACAGCATGTGAAAACTATAGAGGTGTAACACTCCTAGGTACAGCTTATAAGATCTTCACAAGTATATTAAACGAAAGGATACGGAAGTGTGCAGAAGGCATACTAGGGGAATATCAGTGTGGCTTTCGACCGGGCAGAGGAACAACTGATCAAATATTTGTGATAAGGCAAATGATGGAAAAATTCTATGAATATGATATAGATCTGCATTTCTTATTCATCGATTTCAAACAAGCCTTTGACAGCATAAATCGGCAAGAACTATACAGAATACTGAAAGAAGTTGGTATATGTGCTAAATTAATAAGACTAATCAGAATGACAATGACAGAGCCGAGAGCAAAGGTAAAGGTCCTTAGCAGAACAAGTGAAAGCTTTGACTTTAATAAAGGTGTGAAGCAAGGGGATAGTCTCTCCACTGTCCTATTCAACATTGCCCTGCATAGTGCAGTAAATAAAATCAACAAACGAGGCACCATATTTATGAAAACTAGCCAGATATGTGCATACGCTGATGACATTGCTATAGTAGGAAGAAATACCGATACACTCCTAGAAACATACCGGGCAATGGAAACAGAAGCCTTAAAAATTGGCCTCATAGTAAATGTAAACAAAACAAAATATATGGTAATGTCACAATCTGAGGCCAGAAGAACCCCTAAAAACCTAAACATCAATGGGAAATGCTTCAATGGAGTGTCCTCTTTTAACTACTTGGGAGCCCTAATAACAAATGATAACAGTATTGGAAAGGCTATAAGGGAAAGAATACAAGCAGGAAACAGAGCTTACTTTGCAAATATGCAGCTTTTCAAAAGTAGCCTTGTTACAAGAAAAACTAAATTGCTAATATATAATTCCCTAGTCCGCCCAGTTATCAAATACGGCTCAGAGGTGTGGACGTTGACAGAACATGATAAAAATGCTCTAAGAAGCATTGAGCGGAAAATACTACGCAAAATCTATGGGCCAATAAGGAAGGAAGAAGGCTGGAGAATACGCTACAATGCTGAATTACAGGAGTTAATACAAGGCAGGGACATAGTAAACTTTGTTAAATCACAGCGAATACGATGGCTAGGACACTTGGAGAGAATGGCAGAGGATAGAATTCCAAAGAAAATGATGAAAGGTATGATCCATTCAGTTAGGAGAAAAGGGAGACCTAGAAGAAGATGGATCGATGAGGTAATAATGGATATCAGCAATATGGGAGTCCGGGGGTGGAAAAGAGCAGCAAATAACCGAGAAGTGTGGAGGAAGATTGTTGAAGAAGCCAAGGCTCACCAAGGGCTGTAGAGCTACCGAAGAAGAAGAGTGGACCCTTATTCTATGACAGAGTACATAGATGTTTAACCGTAAATTTGGTTTAATTTCTCTATTATTGTGAAAGAAGCACACAAGTTTACACAGATTGTGACATGGCAATTTCAGGACAGTTGTCAGTATAACACATTACGGACTTATTAGCAGAAATAACACTAAAGACTACAATATCAAATTTAAATAGAAGGTTCTTTACCAGATTTTTCTTACTTCTAGAAAGTGAAGTTAGCCGATAGTACGACAAATCATCCGATTCCAGTTCTAAGTTCGGTACTATTTAGGATGACAATCAAGTCTACGGAGGATGGTTAGTTTTTGTAGTAAGACGAGCGCCAGCAGCTGTGGCCGAGCGGCTCTAGGCGCTTCAGTCCGGAACCGCGCTGCTGCGGTCGCAGGTTTGAATCCTGCCTTGGGCATGGATGTGTGTGATGTCCTTAGTTTAGTTAAGTTTAAGTAGTTCTAAGTCTAGGGGACTGATGACCTCATATGTTAAATCCCATAGTGCTTAGAGCCATTTGAACCATTTTAACAAGATGAACAAAAGATTACTCAAAGTTGCTCGAGTTCACAGTGAACAAAAGCTGGTGATCCAACAATTTTATGCCTCTGCGAGCGGCATTTTACCTTTAGCTGCGATATGCCGTCACCTGCATGGCTGCTCTCGCCCTCTGAAAATCCTATAGAAAGCTAATCCAAAATTTTTACTGATTTTATCAGCTGAAACTGTCCTACGTTTCTTGTTAGGCGAAAAAGGATGCACTCGTCCCTAGTCTGAAAAATATGGCGATATGTACATGCGGAGATGGAGCAGTGTGTATGGTTCAACGCCCTCTCAGTTCTCGCAAGAACTATTAACCACGTGGCTGTTTCGTTTCTCAACTATCAGAGCTCAACGACTCTTCAGCTAATTTCTAGCTGAATGTCAACCAAAATGAACGCAGTGTTCACACAAAATTCTCTCTTTGCGTCGTAGAGGGAGTGATGCACTCTGCTCTACACTTGACGCTGGTTCAGAGGAGGGTCCCCGAAATTTTCGGTATTGTGTCTTTCACAGCAAACTGTCCCCACCTATGTCCTTTCGCGCTTCACGTGACGGCTTTTCCAGAGCAATGGCAGCGTTCCTTTCGTCTTCTGCAAACTACCCCTGCCAATCGCGAAGGGCCTATCTTTAAACCGCGTCGCATAAACGCCCCTTTTTCTCCTTCCGAATTTATTTCAACCAATCGGATATGACGCCTAAAAGTTACACTTGTACATCTTGAGCATACCACAGGCCTTTCACATGATCAACTGCGTCGCCAGTCTGTTTGTGTCCATCTGAAAATCGTCCAACACAGTTTTCTAAAGAATTTCTCCGTTGCAAGAAGCGCTGGACCGCTACCTGCTCCCTTCACTGTGTCACCCGGCACGTTCGTTGTCTGTCTTGCTCTGGGTCACCAACCCCTCTTAGAATCCTTCCATCGTATGTGGCCCGTAACGGCTCAACTCGCATCTGCCCCCAAACTAAAACGTTTCTTCCAGCAGCTTTTTTCACCTTTTGCTCATTGACATGCAGGATTTGGGTTCGGTGTGTTAATACCATCGAATCGAGTGTCACCCCTTTGCATTACAAACTGTACATTTTGATAAGCAAATCTGTTCACTGTCGCCGAAGTATGTCCGGCGACATATCCATCTACTTGTTACGATGTATAAAATCTCGTGTAAGGTGCGAAATTAACATTCACTCAAGCTGCCACCTTACATACTTCAATTCGTATTGACAATGGAATGTTTGACAAAACAGTTTAAAAGTTTAAAAGGTATTATATTTGTCACTGACTGTATACAGTTTTCATTTTCACAATTACAATTTCGGATTAAGGCCATAATCCAGTGGTGTACTGCAGCCACTAAAAAACAACATACAGGGTGTCCCAAGAAACACCGACAAGCCCTAGGGTTAGGTTTATTACACCAAAACAAGAAAAGACGTCTAGTAAACGTGGGCTCTACCATACAATCTCTCCTACTACAAAGACTTTGCTTTCCATATTTTGGGAGGAGTTACTATGGACCAAACTGAGAAAAAAATGTCGCTAAATGTGGGGTCTAAAACGCATACTTTAAGAGCTATGAGAACTTATTCATATTTGCTAGTGTGAAACACATCTCTCATACTGAACAAGTGCTCATAGCGCTCAAAGTATGCATTTTAGAACACGTGTTTACTAGACATCTTTTTCTTGCTTTTCGGTGTTTTTTTGGGACATCCAGCAGAATGGTACAAGCCGTTTATACTGTTGTAGTACGTTACAGATTGGTGGAAGTAACACATCACCCACACTGTGTTTCAGCACATTTCTAACATTAAAATCCTCCGACATATACACGTGTCATCGTCATATGTGAGCCTTATAAATGCTAGAATACAGCCACATTAATCGAGCGCAAGGCTACATACCTGAGGAACATGACATAAATTAGATAAAATATTACAAATGTTAACATCCTTAACTCGAATTTCAATGAATCACTCTCTTTTACACTGTTCACATATTCTCGTATCAAAGACAATACATATCAGTAAGAACAATTGTGATTATAGCACCATGGTATCACTGTACATTTTTTGATGGACTACAGCTTTGCGTGTAGTAATCCAAGGGACGGGATACGAATTTTATTTATAGCAGAGTGCCCTAAGTTTTATACTCACTATAAAAAGAAATGTCACTATGGATTTGAATGATGCCAATAAGCGTTGTAGATGATGTTGCTAATGCACACTAGTGCGATGGAGCATACTCGATTGTAGGTTTGAATCCTGGTCGAGACGGAATTACTGGGTGTTTCTGTAAAAACTATTTACCTCCACAGCTGTGCATAACATTTTTAATTGGATGGATAGGCCTCTGCTCATAACACCAGGATGCAGGAGAATATTTCTTCGGTTGACGGGAACTTTAGGTAATGTATCAGTGGTGGCGTTGCAGATAGTTTCGTTAATGTATCCTCCCGATCTTTAAATGAGAAGCCAAAGGGACTGAAGAATACCCACAAAGTACAGTCTCTCCAAAGTCGGTGCTCTATACTCCAGACGTATTGTTCATAGAGGAACTCAACATGTATGTCAAGGCATAAGTATTGCACAAATGTGTATTAGATGGGAACAGCAGCCTCTCTGCCCTCCTGAGTCATCCTCCATATCTACCAGATCTTAATATGGAAAGCTGCGCACGGTAGCCGCGTGGGGAAGCGCCTTGTCACGGTCCGTGTGGCTCTCCCCGTCGGAGGTCTGAGTTCTCTCTCGGGCATGGGTGTCTGTGTTGTCCTCAGCGTAAGTTAGTTTATGTTAGATTAAGTAGTGTGTAAGCTGAGGGACCGATGACCTCAGCAGTTTGGTCTCATAAGACTTTACCACAAATTTACAAAATTTAATCTGAAAAATTCGCCAATATTAGTCAGCGCTCCAAGACAGATACAGCATTTGATCAAAAGCATCCAGACACCTATGTGTATTGCAGAATTGACCACTAGATATCACTGAAAACGCCAGCATAAATGTGGCAGGAGGGGGGGGGGGGGGAGTGGAGGAGCGGGGGGAGGGGTGGAGCGGGCCAGCTTGTGCTGTCAGTAGAGAACCAATGGAGAGCACAGTGGCTTCAATCATTGTAGTAGCTAATGGATTCAGATGAGTAAGAAATCCAATGAGGGCGTTTCAAACATCCTAAATTAGAATGTTGGTGCTGTGATTGTGAAGTTGAAACCCAAAGAAACAATCGCACTATACCAAGAACAGGTGGCCTTCTTGTACTGAAGAACTTGAACCGTCGAGCTTTACGGAGGGTGGTTGCAAAAACCCGCATGAAAACAGAGAAAGGAGTCATCGGTGACTCCCAAAGTGATACAGGAGTCCAACTACCACAGTGATTGTGCGCAGGGTGCTAAAAGGTTACCGGTAGGTTCGAACGACACGTAAGTATTAAGGAGATTCTTCACGAACTTAAATGTTTATTCCTGGAGGGAACGCGACGTTCTTTTTGAGGAAGACTACTGAGAGAATTTGGAGAACCAGCATATGAAACTGACTGCCGAACGATTCTACTGCCGCCAGTATACTTTGCGCATAACGACCATGAAGACAAGATACGAGAAAGCAGGTATCATACGGACGCACACAGACAGCCGTTTTTCCCTCGCTCTGTTTGCGAGTGGAACAGTAAAGGAAATTACTAGTATTCGTACAAGAGACCCTCCCCCATGTGCCGTATGGTGGCTTGCGGAGTATCTGTGTAGAGGTAGATGTAGAAAAGGAGCGGGGTACAATCACGGATCAGCTCCTTAAAAACCAAACATTTATACGGTCAGGCGACGCTTGAGGTGGTGTAAAGAACGAGGCCACTGGACAGTGGATGACTGGAAAGGAGTGATATCGAGTGATGAATGACGCTTTACGCTGTGTCAGTCCCGGCTTGGGCGAATGCCCGTAAAACGTTACATATCGCCTTCTGTAGGGCCAACAGTGTAGTATGGAGGAGGTCGTGTTCCTCGTGGCTACGTTGGTTCCCCTTATTTCGCTTTAGAAAACGCTAAATGCAGAAGAATATAAACATTGTACGACATTGTGTACTGCTTACAGTAAAGAGGCGGTTGGGAAAGGATGATTGTATCAGTACGACAGTGTACCCTATCACAAAGCAGAATCTTACCCACTCCCTTCACCTCTCCTGTTCATCTGAAGAAGATGGGCAACATCTTTCCTGAAATGGACTGGTCTGGCTGGAATCCTGACCTGAGGCCAATAGGACAAATGGAACACATTGGAAATGTGCGTCAACTCGACTCCACATCCCAGCTTCCAACATCATTACCTTCCCTGGTTACTGCTCTCGCGGAAGATTGGCCAGCCATTCCTCCACAAATATTCACCTACCACACTGACAGCGTCCCTAGCAGATATCAAAGTGTCGTAAAGGCGAAGTGTAGAGACACTCATTATTAACGTTCACTAATTTTTATTGGCTACTTTTGATGTGATACTGTAATTTTCGGCAATCCTTATGGGTATTCGAATATGAAGACTCCCATTCAGCTTCATATGGCTCTTCAGCGGCTGAAGGTGTGATGATTCTTCCGCAACGAAACGTCGAAGAAATCGCACACAGTGATGTAATCGGTGCGCCCGAAAACACTAAAGGGGAACCAATCATGCGAACCAATCACGGTATAAAGCAATAAATGTTAATGAAAAATACCTTCAGTAGATACCTAGGTTTCTTTGAGGGACAAAAGTTAAGTGTGCACATAGATGAAGCAAGAAGGAGAATTGGAACGTTGTGAACAAAGTAAGTAGTGTAGCCACACTATTGCAAACTACCTAGGTGCACAGTATGAGCGTGTCATTAACGATCCTAACAGTTATAACGGGATAGTATGGCAGTATTGAGGTTTACAGACTACTGCTCATAACACCAACGCAGGTAGATAACAGCTTGCAATAGGGATTAACTGTCCGGCTGACGACGCCATTTAATACTGTGTCAGCACACACACAATACTCAAAATATGTGAGTAGTAGGGCAAAGTAGGCATTGCCCCACTGTACTTTGGTACCATATTCATTCAAGATGGCAATTCCAAGATGGCGGCCATATATGCGGCAATTTTGCACTGACAACATGGCAGGAAATTCAAATTTTGGTGAGAAAATATGTCAGTTGGGTTGCCTCCTATAACCTCACTGCACCCACTCTTCTCCTGTTTCATGTCCCTACATAGAGCATGTCTTGTTGCTCTCGGACGTCATGCGACTTCCTGTGAATGGTGTATTCTGATTGGTTCTCACTGAATTTGCCCACCAAATTTCTGCTGTTGGTGTGGGAGCACTGTCCACGAATTCCTGCAGATCGGCAAATTACTAAAATTTCAGCAGCAAATTATTTTGTACAGATCGAAAAACATACAGCAGTCATATGACACTGACAGTTAAACCATTCAAGAGTGATCTACAGGTCACGAAATACGGAAACTGTCGCCAGACACACTTCCCCAATTACACTGCTATCGAGGAAAGCTTGAATTTTTCGGCGTGAAACCGATCTCCATCCAGGTTTCATCGCCACAAACGTTAACACTACAATATCCAGTAAACACTGTTCGTACCCTGCACCATACACAATCATCACCTCTGCATCCTGCATATAGCTATCGCCCAACAGCCACTTGTACATCTACTGTAAAGACAGATAAATCCCAAAAACCATAAGCTCAGGCACCGTATGTAGTCACAGCACTAGATATTTACCACAAAGTCGTTTGGTCATCCACCGCAGCCACTTTCTAAATTTAGTGAGAATCATGATTGTATTTCGAGCTCACACTCCCGGCGTCGTGCACCTGCGCTTGGATCGGTTAATGAATTAGATGGGCGACTGTATTCTGTGTCGCGATATTTGTGTGGAAGTCACTTCATTCGGTACCAATTCCATACCTCAATTTATAAAGTTTGTTTTGTTTTTAAAATGGATATCGTTAGCGATATTGTGTGCACATGTAGAACCAGTACCATTTCTTATGCAGGGTGACAGTAACATAGTCGTTGCAGTCGTGGCTAGTAAGCTGATTACGTCTCTCTTACTAAGACACTCTGGTACCATTCACAGGAAAAACGAATCAGGTATGTCCATTTATCACGGATTTTCGCTCAATAATATTTCATGTCGCCATCATTCAGTTATTGGCGAAGTATTATACTTAGTGGGGGATGTGTGATGGATTCGCTGAGATCAGCAGGCTTTTAAAGTATGTCTTGGGGTGTAAAGTTCCTGTGATCATTGTTCCGACATGTGCAGGGAAAGTGTCTATGTCCTGTTGTAAGGGAGGTATGGATCTGGCGTGGGAGGATGCGATTTCAGCGCAACTGCAGCCGTAAAGGGGATTAAAGGTTTTACTTGGAAAATTATGTCGTCATAAGAAGAATATAGATACTGATATTTCCAGTGTCATAGCCATCGGGAGGAGGTATTCCCGGTACGTTGTTCACTGTCGGATGACGCCAAACTGGGACTGCAGTCGTAGTATTTAGTTTGAATTACAGTGATAAATAGGTGTCTGCTTTCCTAGGACGATTTTGCATGGCGTGCGGGAGCTTGATAAAGCAGGGTACAAGAATGCAAGTGACTTAACCGCGTCGCTCGCTGGGTGGGTGGATAGTGAACTAATGCTGAGTATGTGTTGGGCAGCCTCGTTGATTCCGTGTGTTGCGAGTATTCTCCATGGAATTTGAGAAGATTCAATAAGGTGTGTGTCTGCACTGGACAATTATTCCCTACCAAGTAAACGGATTGATTGACTGCTTGTAACGCAATTCTACACATTTCCCATCTTTATTTGGTTGAGAGAACATCGATTATGAAGTGTTTGTTTGCACCTAGATGTGAAAAACAGATGTAAGAGATATCTGCTGGTTCTCTATACATGACAAGCACATAAAATTATATGTATTAACACCTCAGTTGACTCTGTGGAGTACAGGGATGATTCGAAATGTGTTACATCAGTGTTTTCGGTATTCGTTAAAAAATACAAGTGGAACTACCAGTCGCCTCATAAGCTCCGGGAAAAAGCCAAAGGAACTGTTATTTGCATCGCTTAGCAATGATAATAGCAGTGCTTGTGCGTTGTGAAATCTTTGGGTAGGGAGTTGTTGCGCGGAGCGTGAGGAGAGAGAGGGAGACGGGTTCCAGTGCTTGTAGTGTGCAGAAGTGTGGTGTTGACCACTCTCGCAGTAGAGAGTACCACATCGGCGGCACCATGTACGCGTGCCGGCCAGATGACTAGTAGCAGGAGTACGGACAGTAGACGGACGGAAGGAGCTGTATTAATTACGATTGCCCGTTCCTGTAATTAGCTGTGGCTCCACAAGATACTACAATCTTCAACAACAGCAGCAGTTCCAGCAACGCAGTTTCGTCGTCGGCCCCGAGTTTCGTACAAGCACTGAAGTAAGACTGTTCATTGGTAGAAAGTACTAATGGCTAACCCAGTAGCACAACTGAATGTGATTTGACTGATAAAATTTATTTAAATAATAATCAGCTAAGTTCAGGGCGATTGTGTCCTCGTTGCCCCCAGACATTGTTACCAAGCAGCATACTTGTTCTCTTTTTTTTTTTCCTTATATGCTGAGTGTCATAAGAAACAAATTGAATAGTTACACCCAGTTTATTAATGAATAATTTCACTTTTAAGAATTTTAATCTCAATGTACTTTCAATTAACTGTTGTACAGCAGAGGTTTCAGAATATGACTAAAATAAAGCAAGTTCATTTTTCGAGTTTGAGAATCAATCACTGGAAAAAACCCAAATCTAAAGAAATGCACAAATTAAGAGTGCAGAAGTTTTATTTATTTTACACATAGCTTGGAGCACAGGGCTGTTTGGTTTGGTACGCTTTCTAGTAATTAATTCTGTTCAAGTCAGTAAAAAATGGTTCAAATGGCTCTGAGCACTATGGGACTTAACTGCTGTAGTCATCAGTCCCCTAGAACTTAGAACTACTTAAACCCAACTAACCTAAAGACATCACACACATCCATGCCCGAGGCAGGATTCGAACCTGCGACCGGAGCGGTCGCGCGGTTCCAAACTGTAGCGCCTAGAATCACTCGGCCAGTCCTGTCGGCTCAAGTCAGTAAAAATAGGCTCAGTTGTTCAGACAATAATATGAAATCCATTTTGCCAAGTAAGTAACGGCAAAGTAAAAAGTACTTGCTTTTCTTTAAATTTCTTTGATGACGTTATGATGAGGTCACTGAAAGTCATTGTTCACGTAACGAAGTTCAGTACTAACGTACAGTTTAATCACGTATTTTCAAATCATTACTCGATTGCCTTTTTCAAAATTTAATGCCAAATATAACGTAAGAGTTACTTCTCAGTTTTCTTTATCATTACATACTCACTTAAAATTAGTGTAAAAAACGTGACAACCTCCAGTTGCCACGTCAGTTTTTAATAGTATATGTTTTTCTTTCGCATAATCTTGTACAGTAATTCGGATGTAAATTGCCCTAGTAGGCTGGCGACCATTAATTATTTTCTTTTCGTTCAAAACATTTGTGGTGATATAGCCTGGTTGGAGATCCGTTTCACGTCGAAAAAAAAAGATGGTTCAAATGGCTCTTAGCACTATGGGACTTAACTTCTGAGATCATCAGTCCCCTAGAACTTAGAACTACTTAAACCTAACTAGCCTAAGGACATCACACACATCCACGCCCGAGGCAGGATTCGAACCTGCGACCGTAGTGGTCGTGTGGTTCCAGACTGTAGCGCCTAAAACCGCTCGCCCACCCCGGCCGGCTCACGTCGAAAACTTCAAGCTTTCCTCAACTGTATAATCGAGAAACTGTTTTTGACGATAGTATCCTTATTTCATGATCTGTAGACCACTCTTGAAGGTTTTGATTGTCAAAGTCATATGACTGCTGCATGCTTTTCGATCTGTACAAAATAGTTTGCCACTGAAATTCTAGTAATTTGTCCATCTGTAGAATGTGGCGGACAGTGCTCCCACACCGGCAGCAGCAAATTGTTGGCAAAATTCAGCGAGAACCAGTCAGAATACTCCATTCACATTAAGTTCCATTATGTCCGAGAGTCACAAGATATCCTTTATGAGGGGATTGGAGAGTCTGCCGACTGGCTCGAACAAGACAGAGGCATGTTATCTACGGAAAGTTCCATGAAGTCTGGGGGTTACATGGTATCTTCTTTGTTCGAGTGTTCAGCGATTTACCTCCTAGTTTGGAGAGGTGGGATGCCATTCCCCACCCACCATTGTGGCTTTAGAGCATCTCCTGAATAGTATTTCTAGGGCATCAAAGATTCACCGAAACTTTCAGCCTTTTCTTCGTCTGTAGAACAGTTCTTCGAATTTTATTCATGTTTCTTTTTCACGATCTTTTATGGTATTAGAAATACGTCATGAACCTTTGGGTATGCAATTGTTCTGTTGATCTCGTCTGTGCTTAGACACCAGTGTGCTTCGAAAAGTGAAGAAAATAAAGATTAAGAGGCTTTACAACCTTGACTCGAGAAGCAAATATAAATTAAGCCCAATCAGAGTTTCAGAAAAGTAATGAACACCACAGCAGCTGTAGGACTCAGAAACTTTTCTCACTCTGGCGGTACCTTCAAACAAGCAGAAAGCGGTGGGTGTCCTATTTAGAGTTACAGACATATTAATTTCGACTTCCAAATATCGACGTTTTGGCATGTAAAATCGGATAGTGCAGCTGATATCGATTTTGGGATTGGAAATTTAATCCACAATTGACGAATCATCTCTCCTTTGCATAGCTTAGAAACTAAATATTCATGTAATTTCAGAGTATCGCGATGGTAGCAGTTTCAGCTACAGTCCTCACTGTGCTTTGTGTGCAAGAGTGTTTCGAGTAGTAGTTTCATGGTATATAAACAGTTTATGAAGTGAATTCCTTAATTAATATTTTCTGAGGCACATCTTCTGGAGCAGCAGCATCTGAAGAGTTTTGTGACGTATTCAAGATATGTATGTCACAATATTCTGCACTTTGCTTAAACACCAGGTTTAATAACTCCTGAAGCAGTTCACATTCAACATCAAGGGGTATGGGTGTGCCACAAAGAATGCAAGTGCACCAGAGATGAGGAGGAAAGCTGTGGGTATTTCCAGCAAGACAGGAATTGCTAGCATGGTGCTACAGTTGCTGCTGGCCAGTGGCTGGTGTGAAGCAGCCCAGCGCATGACTTCTTCTAGCGTCCACGACTCTGGTGCACAGAGTGTGCACTAGAAAGTTTTTCATATATGTTTATCATGTGTCAGTGGAATTGCATGGTTCCTTTGGCTGTTGGAATAAAGTACCACAATTGCTCAACATTATTTAAATTGTTTAAACACCAATGTCTATTTCGAGGTTTATTGCGATTTCGGAAATAAATAAACAAGATTCTTAAATAAACTGTTTAAATAATGTCTTGTTGATGCTATATTAGCCCACTGTCCAGGTCCTCCCAGCAGCTCAACACAGTGCCAATTTACCGCCATTTTTTCGCGCGGCCGCCATCTTGGATTACATTGTGGAAGTAGAGGGGGAGGGGAGGGGCAAGGACCAACAGCATCCTCTGGTGGTGGTGATGTGAAGAGGGGGAGGGCCAACAGTACCCTCTGGTGGTAGTGTTGTGAACTAGGTCAGTTGGTCTCCGGACCTCAAGGTGAACAGTCTGGATGAAGCTACCGTCTAGTGCTTGAGCAATGGCAACTCAAATTGTTCAAATAAACAATATGCTGCACAGACTGAGTCCTTTTCCTACTATTTTCCAGATGGGCCAGGCAGGCGATGGGAAGTGTCAAGAGGGTGGTGGTATGGGTGGGGTTAGGTTAGTGGAGGTAGCCCAATTGACCTATTTTCCAGCCAAAATTTGAATTTCCTGTCGAGACATCAGTGCGACGTTGCGGCATCTATGGCCGCCATCTGGGATCCGCCATGCTGAATAAATTTGGTAACAATACAGAGTGAGCGACGCCCACTTTACCCTACTACCTACGTGCATTCGATCTAAATAAAGGAAACATAGTGGCCTTCTGTTTCGTGAAGAGAGAGGAAAACAATAATATTCCGAAACTATAGAAATATGGGCCACATTCAGATACTCTCCGTGTGACAAAAACGATGGTAGGTTGACCAGACAGTGAGCGCCCCATGCAGCTTCCCCCATAACGTAGAGCAAAGAATGGGAATGAGGCAGATGATCTGTACTGAGGATCCACACACTTCTTGTGTGTTCATTGCGCCGACTATTGGCACATAACTGGAAGAAGACAAACCTCCCCATGTGAGTGACTATAATTAAGAATGCACGTGAGAAAACATGATATGAAAATCCCCACTGTGCGTAGATGTGATTGTCGGTGGCGAGCACTAACTCAAGCACCATCTAAGACTCACGGAGATATTAAACTGTGAGACAACTTTTTTTGTGTCAGCATTCTTCTAAGAGTAGCATTTGCTACCTAGGTCCATAATTATGTGCTGAATGTATTGCAATCTCTATCTCCCTCTACTGTTGTTACCCTCAACAGCTCCCTCGATTACCACAGAAGTTATTTACTGATGTCTTAACAAGTGTCTCATCACCCTGTCCTTTCTTCTTTTCAGCGTTTACCATATATTCTTTTTCTCACCTATTATGTGGAGAACCTCCTCACTTTTTACCTTATAAGGCCACCTAATTTTCAACATTCTTCTGCAGCACCATAACTGAAATGCTTCGATTCTCTTTTGTTTCGGTTCTCTCACAGTCCATGTTTCACCATCATACAGTGCTCTGCTCCAAACGTACATTCTTCACATTAAGGCCTATGTTTGATACTTGTAGACATCTCTTGGACAGGAATGTCCTTTTTGCAAGAGCTACTATGCTTCTTATGTGTTTCTTCCTCTATCTGTCCTGGGTTATCTTGCTGCCTAACTTGCAGTATTCCTTAACTTCATCTACTTCATAATCAGCAAACCTAATACTACGTTTCTCCTGTTCTCATTTCTACTACTTCTCGTTACTTTCGTCTTTCTTCGATGTACTCTCCCTCTACTTTTCTGTACGTTGAGTCACTCTTTTGGGAAGCTATTTCTTTTCCGATTTCCTCACTTTCTTCATATAGCCATTTCGTCTTAGCTTCCCTAAGATTTCTGTTTATTTCATTCCTAAGCGAGTTGTATTTCTGTGTTCCTGAATATCTCTGAATATTTTTGTACTTCGTTCTTTTGGTAAACAACTGAAGTATATCTTCCGTTATCAGATAGTTTCTTCGCAGTTATCAACTCCCACTGATCTACTCATTATCACAGTATCTACAGCCTCTGAGAAGTTCAAAAGCGTCTATTCATTTCTCAGTACTTGCGTATCTTATTTATTTGCGCATTTATTCTTCCTGACTAGTCTCTTAAATTTCAGCCTACTTTTGTCATTACTAAGTTGTGTTCTGAGTCTAGATTTGCGTGTGGGTATTACTTGCACTTCATTATCTGATTTCGGAATCTCTGCCAGACCATGATGTAGTCTAACTCCCGGCCTTTTCAAGTATACCTCATTCTCTTGTGATTCATGAACAGATTTTTCGAGATTACCATTCAGATTTTCTAGCTAGCCCACCGCTTTCATACTTCCAACATTCCACTCCCCGAATTGTAAAACTTTATGCCTTCGTTAGTTATTCTTTCTTTTTCTCATGGTCACCTTTTCCTTGTCAGATGCCTTGCTGAGATCCCAGTGAGGGACTAGACCGGAATTTTTTACCAGTGGAAAGACCATCATGAAACATTTAAATTATGGGTCATATGCCCTGTGGATACACGTTGTGTTGCTTCAGTGCAGTGGTTTCCATTGCCTTCTGCAGCTTCATACCGTTGATCATCACCGATTCTTCCCGCTTTTAGGGACAGTTTCCCACCCTAAAGTCAGGTGATTGCCGTGCATTTGTGACCGCACCTCAGCCCTCTTTGACAATTTCATTCTTATGTCGGAAGTCTTCAGCCGCCATTGCTGATAATTTTTATTCTACATCTACATCTGCATTTATACTCCGCAAGCCACCCAACGGTGTGTGGCGGAGGGCACTTTACGTGCCACTGTCATTACCTCCCTTTTCTGTTCCAGTCGCTGATGGTTCGCGGGATGAACGACTGTCTGAAAGCCTCCGTGAGCGCTCGAATCTCTCTAATTTTACATTCGTGATCTCCTCGGAAGGTATAATTAGGGGGAAGCAATATATTCGATACCTCATCCAGAAACGCACCCTCTCGAAACCTGGCGAGCAAGCTACACCGCGATGGAGAGCGCCTCTCTTGCAGAGTCTGCCACTTGAGTTTGCTAAGCATCTCCGTAACGCTATCACGGTTACCAAATAACCCTTTGACGAAACGCGCCACTCTTCTTTGGATCTTCTCTGTCTCCTCCGTCAACCCGATCTGGTACGGATCCCACACTGATGAGCAATACTCAAGTATAGGTCGAACGAGTGTTTTGTAAGCCACCTCCTTTGTTGATGGACTTCATTTTCTAAGCACTCTCCCAATGAATCTCAACCTGGTACCTGCCTTACCAACAATTAATTTTGTGTGATCATTCCACTTCAAATCGTTCCGCACGCATACTCCCAGATATTTTACAGAAGTAACTGCTACCAGTGTTTGTTCCGCTATCATATAATCATACAATATAGGATCCTTCTTTCTATGTATTCGCAATACATTACATTTGTCTATGTTAAGGGTCAGTTGCCACTCCCTGCACCAAGCGCCTATCCGCTGCAGATCTCCCTGCATTTCGCTACAATTTTCTAATGCTGCAACTTCTCTGTATACTATAGCATCATCCGCGAAAAGCCGCATGGAACTTCCGACACTATCTACTAGGTCATTTATATATACTGTGAAAAGCAATGGACCCATAACACTCCCCTGTGGCACGCCAGAGGTTACTTTGACGTCTGTAGACGTCTCTCCATTGATAACAATATGCTGTGTTCTGTTTGCTAAAAACTCTTCAATCCAGCCACACAGCTGGTCTGATATTCCGTAGGCTCTTACTTTGTTTATCAGGCGACAGTGCGGAACTGTATCGAACGCCTTCCGGAAGTCAAGGAAAATGGCATCTACCTGGGAGCCTGTATCTAATATTTTCTGGGTCTTATGAACAAATAAAGCGAGTTGGGTCTTACACGATCGCTGTTTCCGGAATCCATGTTGATTCCTACGGAGTAGATTCTGGGTTTCCAAAAACGACATGATACTCGAGCAAAAAACATGTTCTAATATTCTACAACACATCGACGTCAGAGATATAGGTCTATAGTTTTGCGCATCTGCTCGACGACTCTTCTTGAAGACTGGGACTACCTGTGCTCTTTTCCAATCATTTGGAACCTTCCGTTCCTCTAGAGACTTGCGGTACACGGCTGTTAGAAGGGGGGCAAGTTCTTTCACGTACTCTGTGTACAATCGAATTGGTATCCCGTCAGGTCCAGTGGACTTTCCTCTGTTGAGTGATTCCAGTTGCTTTTCTATTCCTTGGACACTTATTTCGATGTCAGCCATTTTTTCGTTTGTGCGAGGATGTAGAGAAGGAACTGCAGTGCGGTCTTCCTCTGTGAAACAGTTTTGGAAAAAGGTGTTTAGTATTTCAGCTTTACGCGTGTCATCCTCTGTTTCAATGCCATCATCATCCCAAAGTGTCTGGATATGCTGTTTCGAGCCACTTACTGATTTAACGTAAGACCAGAACTTCCTAGGATTTTCTGTCCAGTCAGTACATAGAATTTTACTTTCGAATTCACTGAACGCTTCACGCATAGCCCTCCTTACGCTAACTTTGACATCGTTTAGCTTCTGTTTGTCTGAGAGGTTTTGGCTGCGTTTAAACTTGGAGTGAAACTCTCTTTGCTTTCGCAGTAGTTTCCTAACTTAGTTGTTGAACCACGGTGTGTTTTTCCCGTCCCTCACAGTTTTACTCGGCACGCACCTGTCTAAAACGCATTTTATAATTGCCTTAAATTTTTTCCATAAACACTCAACATTGGCAGTGTCGGAACAGAAATTTTCGTTTTGATCTGTTAGGTAGTCTGAAATCTGCCTTCTAATACTCTTGCTAAACAGATAAACCTTCCTCCCTTTTTTTATATTCCTATTAACTTCCATATTCAGGAATGCTGCAACGGCCTTATGATCACTGATTCCCTGTTCTGTACATACAGAGTCGAAAAGTTCGGGTCTGTTTGTTATCAGTAGGTCCAAGATGTTATCTCCACGAGTCGGTTCTCTGTTTAATTGCTCGAGGTAATTTTCGGATAGTGCACTCAGTATGTCACTCGATGCTCTGTCCCTACCAACCGTCCTAAACATCTGAGTGTCCCAGTCTATATCTGGTAAATTGAAATCTCCACCTAAGACTATAACATGCTGAGAAAATTTGTGTGAAATGTATTCCAAATTTTCTCTCAGTTGTTCCGCCACTATTGCTGCTGAGTCGGGACGTCGCTAAAAGGAGCCAATTATTAACCTAGCTTGGTTTTTGAGTGTAACCTCCACCCATAATAATTCACAAGAACTATCCACTTCTACTTCACTACAGGATAAACTACTACTAACAGCGACAAACACGCCACCACCGGTTGCATGCAATCTATCCCTTCTAAACACCGTCTGTGGCTTTGTAAAAATTTCGGCGGAATTTATCTCTGGCTTCAGCCAGCTTTCTATACCTATAACGATTTCAGCTTCGGTGCTTTCTACCAGCGCTTGAAGTTCCGGTACTTTAGCAATGCAGCTTCGACAGTTTACAATTACAATACCGATTGCTGCTTGGTCCCCGCATGTCCTGACTTTGCCCCGCACCCTTTGAGGCTGTTGCCCTTTCTGTACTTGCCCGAGGCCATCTAACCTAAAAAACCGCCCAGTCTACGCCACACAACCCCTGCTACCCGTGTAGCCGCTTGCTGCGTGTAGTGGACTCCTGACCTATCCAGCGGAACCCGAAACCCCACCACCCTATGGCGCAAGTCGAGAAATCTGCAGCCCACACGGTCGCAGAACCGTCTCAGCCTCTGATTCAGACTCTCCACTCGGCTCTGTACCAAATGTCCGCAGTCAGTCCTGTCGACGATGCTGCAGATGGTGAGCTCTGCTTTCATCCCGCTAGCGAGACTGGCAGTCTTCACCAAATCAGATAGCCGCCGGAAGCCAGAGAGGATTCCCTCCGATCCATAGCGGCACATATCATTGGTGCCGAGATGAGCGACCACCTGCAGATGGGTGCACCCTGTACCCTTCATGGCATCCGGAAGGACCCTTTCCACATCTGGAATGACTCCCCCGGGTATGCACACGGAGTGCACATTGGTTTTCTTCCCCTCTCTTGCTGCAGTAACGAGTTCCGAACCAATGACTCAGGACGTTTTGATTACTAGTCGGTAGCCAGTGATGGTGTCCCTGGACCAATGGTACTGGGGGTGACACCATACATGGTAGTTAATAGATAAAATCGCCAGTTATGGAGGTTTATGTAGCGGAACAAATCGTCCGCTAGACTGAGGGAGCACGTGCCGGAAAAATGGGAGGAACCAAGGACCCCGAGCTGTGCATCTACAACAGAGATCAGGCCCGGATCTGGGGGTGAGGGGAGGGAAACCGGGGTATTTGCCCCGGTCGGTAGTCTTATGGTCGCCAAATTCATATTCTTGAAGGAAAAAAACCTTGCTTCAAAAAAGCGCACAGCATCCAGCGCACGTTGCTCTATCGATTATTCATATGATTTTGAAACGCATCTCTGCTGGTTTTTGAACATTTCTGAACACATTCTAAGTTGATTTCTGAATGAATCATAAGGTCATGTTTGAATGCGTACACAGTGTAGGTGATGTCTCTGCCAGGATAATACCCATCATTTCCAGAAATAAAAATCTTTCCCGCAGACAAAAGCAGGTGGAGCTGTACGAGCTAAGTCGAATAAACCCGAGTGGGTGAATGCCAATCGCTATTTGTTTATGTGGTTGATTGGGTGTGGCAATGATCAGCGTTGTTGTAATTATTAGCGAAATCCACATACCCAGACTAGTAGAGTGGAAATAAATAACTAACAGGGATAATAAGTAAGAAAAATTACACATTATCTTCTCGATGCATTCAAGAAAATGAAATATTGACAGAAAATTTTTGTCAGAGCTCTACACTACTAAGCGCCAGTTGTGCAGTCCCCAGTTATCAACTGCATGAGTTCTATTCTCGGAATATCGCGGAAAACGCGTTGTACGAACATGTACTAACGTCTAACCGGAGAATAAACGTTGGATAACTGAACCAGTGATTCTGGCAGGTTTAACAAAGTTAACCGGAGAATAAGTTTTGACAATGGTAAGAATAGTTAGAGAATTAGTAATGACAAGATTGTTCATTAGAACGAGAAATGAAAAGGAACGGGGACATCACACAGTTTATAATGGAGGATATGACGATTCCAAACAAAAATTTCGTACTACTACTTTTCAGTCTCACGCTTGAGGATCTGCAGAATATGAATGAAATGTGAAACTATTTGCTTATATAAAAATATAGGCGTAATTGGAATTTGATATCCGTACTTCGTGAATCATTTTCTGCCGCGTTATTTACGTAATTAAGTTAGAAAAAAACACTCTCGCTCATTTGTCGTGTATTACAAATGCTGTAGTATTAGAAAGGCCTATTTCGTTTTATCTAGCAGACAGAGATAAAATAGACGTTATGAAATCGTGAAACCACGCCAGTCTTGAGCACTGTTTGTGTTAACAGCTTTTTCAGTACTAGACAGCGACATTTCCGTTTTTCATGTAGCAAAACGTTTGACCAACTTTGATGAGATTGTAGATTCTTTCGCAGAAAGGGAAGCACGCCGTTTAAAGCTGCAGCAAGAGTAGAGAGGAAAGACTGCTGAGAGCTAAGGATTGAAGAAATGTGTACTGTCTTGCTTGTCCCTTGTATTTACTGGTTTTATGTTTCCTATACTTAATTTAACCTCACACAAAAGAGAAAGTTATTAGTTAATAGACAATAAATAGTACAACTCTTCTGAAGAGTTCTTATTCTCCTGACCACAAATAATCCCACCCTGTATTTATTATGAGTTTTTTTAAAGAGTTGTCGGATGTCAAACCGGGGACTGGGAGCAGGAGAGACACCACAGGATCTCTTAATTTCCACTGCCCTGAATACAGGTCTGAGGGCTTTCACAACAAAATATACATGTCTGATTTACACTGAGCGAAATACAGTGACTTTCTATAGAAGTATGATGTGTGGAGAGGTGTGGCAATGCACTTTCGCAGACTTAAACGAAATAACATGTCTTGCATTTCCTCGAACATATACTGTTTTATATATCAAACTCTGCGGAAAAACGTGCACTACAAAATGAACATATTTCTGAAAAATTTATCTTTTTTTTAAAGTTTGAAGTCCTATCTCAAACGCTCGGTAGGAAGGGGGGAGGGGGGGGGGGCACTATCAATTTTTTTCCCCGTTCGGAAATATCAATCAAGTTTTTCCCCCCGTTCAGAAATATCGTAAGTCCGGGCCTGAAGGAATACTGCCTCAAAGCAGGGGAGTCGACTCCTGCAAGCAGGGGTTCAGGAGCCAACGGAATCGGTCGGTTCCACGCCATCAGAAGCGCCCAATAAACCGGCAGTTCTGGTGTCGTTTTCCGTCGAGTGTTGCCCTGTTTGATTTGGGAGAAAGCCTGGACAGAAATTTCTATAAAGATGAAGAAATCGAGTGACAGCTTTTCAGTTACTTGCCTTGATTACTATGGGCTAATATATGGATTATTTCAGAAATGCGCTCAAAAGTTTTATACAGTTAACTTGAGATTATTCCGCGCTCACACTCGCAAGGATATCGCTCCGCATGACGAAATGGAAGCGTAAATCTCGATCACGTTTCGTTAAATTTAAGCTGATTATAGCAGCGACCAGTTTATCTGTTCGATGCATTGTGTTGTGTATTAAAACTTTTCACCCTTTCCTGAGCTGTAAATGAGATACTGTCTTGCTGGAAGTAGTGTATTGTGAGACTGTCTTGCGCTGTTGATAATACATACTGGCTTGTCAAGCCGTCATGTTGCTTGATATATGTGGTTTGGAACTTAAATACTGGCAACTATTTATTCACAATCGATATAAAAGAGTCACACGCTTTCGCCTGTTATTGTCCTTCAAAGTAGAACCTACAGCGCAAGCTGTGGCTGTTCCGTTCGGTCGATGGGACTGGGAAGTACTGTACCATAAAGTTATGGAGCGCCACTTGTACAACTTCCTCTACAGTCTTTGTTTACTTACTGTTAATATTTAGCACTGCTGGTAGTTCACTATTTCATCATGCCAGAACGAAAGTTCAAATCTCACAGTAGTATAAAAGATGTTTAATTTTTTTAATCACTGGCAGAGTAGAAAACGTATAACATACGAGTCTATCGTGCGAGTCAAACTTTCGTCTTGGACATGGTGGAACGTCTAATATTGAGGATCATGTTAAGACGAAGAAACGTCGCATGAGTATGCAAATAAAAATGAATTTCTTGATAAAAAACCTAGAACTTAAAAATTCGGAATCCAGTGAAGCAGAATAATTGCAAAAAATTATTTGGGACCAACTGCTGCGTGATGCAAAGGTAAACGTCTGTGTTCATTAAATTTTGTCAATCCCATTTGTGTCCCCTTTTTTCCTTAACTGTCCCAGTTTCTTCTAAAGTTTTCAAAAAGTACCGTTTTTTACTAAAAACGAAATGGATACCCAATTCCACAGTCCACGTAGTGGCCCATCAACCCGAAAGTCTTCGACTATTAGCCTACTCTATTGACCACCCACTGACTGATTAATTATTTGAAACATGATGTGCAGAATCTGCACCACTTTCGCCTTTTGTTCAGTCTAACAATGAACCCCCAAATTTAGTTAGTATTTTCGGTAGATGTCGTCTGGATATACTGCAGAATCACAATCAGTAGATTTGGTAATTTACTAAATTTAGTTCACATCACATGACTACACTTTTATTTTTAGTCGCGGAGCTGTCATTTGTACTCAGGTGATTCATGTGAAAACGTTCCCGATGTAGTTGTGACTGTACGACAGAATTTACAAATTTTGAACTCTAACTAGTAGTTCTAGATAGGCGCATGGGACATTCCATTTAGAAAATTGTTAGGCAATTCAACTTTTCCGGATTCACAGTGTCAATGGTAGGTCAGGAATACCGAATTTCAGTCAGTAACTCTCATCACGGGCAACGCAGTGACCGACGACCTTGACTTAACGACGGAGAGCAGAGGCATTTGCTAGAAGTTGTCAGAGCTAACAGACAAGCAACACTGTGTGAAATAACCACAGAAAGCAATATGGGACGGGCCACGAACTTATCCGTTAGGACAGTGAAGCGAAATGTGACGATAATGGGCTATGACAGCAGACGGCTGACGCGAGACCCTCTGCCAACAGCACGACATCACCTGCAGCGCCTCTTCTGGGCTCGTGACCATGTCGGTTGAACCCTAGACGACTGAAAACCCATGACTTGGTCAGATAAGACTCGATTTCCACCAGTAAGAGCTGGTGGTAGGGTTCGAGCATGGCGCAGACCCCACGAAACCATGACCCAAGTTGTCATTGATTGTAAGTGGTTACGTTAGGCTACTTGGAGATCTTTTGGCGCCATTCGTGGACTTTATGTTCCCAAATATGTAACTGCGCCACAATTACGATTTGTTTGAAGAAGATTCAAGACGATTTGAGCGGATGATTTGACCATCCAGACCAACCGACATGATTCCCATCGAAAGTTTGTGGGACATAATCGAATAGTCAGTTCGTGCACAAATTACTACACTGGTAACTCTTTCGCAATTTTGGACGGTTATACAGCAAGCATAGATCAATATTTCTGCAGGGGGCTTTCAACGACTTGTTGAGTCCATGCCATGTCGAGTTGCTCCATACAGCGGTCAAAAGGAGGTCCGACACGATATTAGGAGGCATCTCATGACTTTCGTCACCTGAGCGTATTGTTCACATACAACTAAATACGAGTATTCCGAATAGTCTCAGCTGGACATATTTTTTAGCAATATTTATCCCTAAAATGAATAGAAACTTCAACAGATGTGCTGATCGTATGGAATTTTATTTTATCGATTCTTAATTCAAGAAAGGCAATGTAATGCAAAGCGTTACTCATGATTGAGATTCGTTACTTAGTATGATGGTATTGGAGGTGTCATGCCCTTCCCTACGATACCTTCTTGCGTTATCAGGCTACTGACTGTTTTGAAATGGCCCGCTACAAATTCCTGTCCTGTGCCAACCTCTTCATCTCAAAGTAGCACTTGCAACATACGTCCTCAATAATTTGCTCGATGTATTCCAACTTCTGCCATCCTCTACAGCTTTTGCCATGTACAGCTCCCTCTAGTACCATGGAAGTCATTCCCCCGATGTCTTAACAGATGTCCCATCATCCTGTCCCTTCTTCTTGTCGGTGTTTTCCACGTAGTCCTTTACTCTCCGATTCTGCGTAAAACCTCCTCATTCCTTACCTTAACAGTCCACCTAATTTTCAACATTCGTCTGTAGCACCACATCTCAAATGCTTCTATTCTCTTCTGTTCCGGTTTCCCCACAGTTCATGTTTCACTACCATACAACGCTGTGCTCCAAACGGATATTCTCAGAAATTTCTTCCTCCAGTTAAGGCCTACGTTTGACGCTAGTAGACTTCTCTTGTCAGGAATTCCCTTTGTGCCAGTGCTAGTCTGATTTTGATATTCCCCTTGCTAGGTCCGTCATTGGTTATTTTGCTACCTATGTAGCAGAATACCTTAACTTCATCTACTTCGTGACAATCAGTCGTGATGTTAGGTTTCCCGCTGTTCTTATTTCTGCTACTTCTCATTACTTTCGTCTTTCTTCGATTTGCAGTTCATATTCTGTACTCATTAGACTGTTCATTCCGTTCAGCAGATCATGTAATTCTTCTTCATTTGCGATCAGGACAGCAATGCCATCAGCTAATCGTATCATTGATGTCCTTTCACCTTGAATTTTAATTACACTCCTGAACCTTTCTTTTGTTTTTATCAGTGCTTCCTCGATGTACAGATTGAAAGGTATGGTGAAAGACTACATCCTCGTCTTACAAACTTTTTAATCCGAGTACTTCGTTCTTCGTGGTCCACTTATTATTCCCTCTTGGTTCTTGTACATATTGTATATTACCAGTCTCACCCTATAACATACCCCTATTTTTCTCAGAATTTCGGACATCTTGTACCATTTTACGTTGTCGAACGCCTTTTCCAGTCAACAATACCTTTGAAAGTGTCTTGATTTTTCTTTAGTCTTTCTTCCATTATCAACCGCAACGTCAGCATTACCTCTCTCATGTCTTTACCTTTCCTAAAGCCAAACTAATCGTCATCTAACATATCTTCAATTTTCTTTTCCATTCGTCTGTATGTTATTCTTGTCAGCGACTTGGATATATGAGCTGTTAAGCTGACTGCCGGCCAGGTTGGCCGAGCGGTTCCAGGCGCTACAGTATGGACGATCTGGACGATCTCGACTGGCGCTTGATTTTGGGTGACTGACTACAACTGAAGCTGCGGAGCTGCTGGGACCGCCTTATATCCCCATTGTGATGGGATGCTGCGTTCCTATTGCCTACTACCAATGTACGATGCCTCTGGTGGTCTAATTGTGAAATAGACGAGTTGTTTGGTCCTCTGGATCGGACGCAGACGTCTCTTGTGGGGTGGAAAACTGTCTGTGAATTTAAAAAAATGACTGGCAGTTATAACAGCAACAAAGGTCCGCTTGACTTACAGAATGAATCTTGGTACCATTCTGCTGCACAGCCATTATCTGCTGAACAATATTCCTCTTCCTCTTCAGGCACTCATCCAATATAACTGCTTTGCATTCTACATGTAGGAGGCTATGGGTGCAGTCTTCGGCTGTATGCCTACAGGCAACATGGCTGTTAATCTCCTCCCGGTCAGACACCAATCTCTCTTCGATAGAACACATTCAGGCGGCCGGTGTGGCCGAGTGGTTCTAGGTGCTTCAGTCTGGAACTGCACGACCGCTACGGTCGCAGGTTCGAATCCTGCCTCGGGCATGGATGTGTGTAATGTCCTTAGGTTAGTTAGGTTTAAGTAGTTCTAAGTTCCAGAGTACTGATGACCTCAGAAGTTATTTACGGTGATTGTGCGATAATGCTCGCGTCCTTCAGCTATTGCAGTCTTCAGAATAGTGTGGATGATATTTTCCCGAAAGTCAGATGGTATGTCACCAGACTCATACATTCTACACACCAACGTGAATAGTCATTTCGTTGCCACTTCCCCAAATGACTTTAGAAATTTGAGGAAAGTTATCTATCACTTCTGCCTACTGTATCTATGGCCTTTTAAATGCCTGTCGTGTCCTGACACAGGATAGAGGGAAGGCAGGGGGCTCAAAGTCAGTTTGCAGTTTCCGAGCGGTGAGGAGCAAATGCAGAAAGACAAATTCCCAGTGAAGGCAGGATGACGACTTGAATCAGCGCCAAACACAGTCACAGGCCACCTGCAAGAGATACAGGTTCTGGGACTCGACAGGATGCTTGCAGCGGAGACTCATGGAATTCAGAGGTCTGCTTAACACTATATATTTGAAGCCGGGCTAACTACTACACTGAATGCTAATTCTAAGCATTGGAAATAGCAAAGGAGGTGACTAGTTGCACAACAGAGGTCAGTGCCCGAAGCCACTGGGGCGGATGTTAGCGGAAGGAACGACCACTAGCAGCACGTTAAGTGCAAACTTGAGAGCAGTACTCCAAGGAAGTCCAGAATGAGATTTTCACTCTGCAGCGGAGTGTGCGCTGATATGAAACTTCCTGGCAGATTAAAACTGTGTGCCCGACCGAGACTCGAACTCGGGACCTTTGCCTTTCGCGGGCAAGTGCTCTACCATCTGAGCTACCGAAGCACGACTCACACCCGGTCCTCACAGCTTTACTTCTGCCAGTATCTCGTCTCCTACGTTACAAACTTTACAGAAGCTCTCCTGCGAACCATGCAGAACTAGCACTCCTGAAAGAAAGGATATTGCGGAGACATGGCTTAGCCACAGCCTGGGGGATGTTTCCAGAATGAGATTTTCACTCTGCAGCGGAGTGTGCGCTGATATGAAACTTCCTCGCAGATTAAGGTACGAGGTACTGGCAGAAGTAAAGCTGTGAGTACCGGGCGTGAGTCGTGCTTCGGTAGCTCAGATGGTAGAGCACTTGCCCTCGAAAGGCAAAGGTCCCGAGTTCGAGTCTCGGTCGGGCACACAGTTTTAATCTGTCAGGAAGTTTCACTCCAAGGAAGTGTTATAGGCCCTCTATTGTTCCTGATCAATATTAACGACATAGGAGACAATCTGAGTAGCCGTCTTAGGTTGTTTGCAGATGATGCAGTCATTTACCGTCTTGTGAAGTCATCAGATGATCAAAACGACTTGCAAAATGATTTAGATAAGATATCTGTATGGTGCGAAAAGTGGCAGTTGACTTTGAAAAAAGAAAAGTGCGAAGTTATTCACATGAATACTGAAAGAAATCAGCTACATTTCGATTACGCGATAAGTCACACAAATCTGAGGGCTGTAAATTCAGGAAAATACTTAAGGATTACAATTACAAATAACGTAAATTGGAACGATCACGTAGATAATATTGTGGGTAGAGCAAACCAAAGGCTGCGATTCATTGGCAGAACAGTTAGAAGGTGCAACAGGTCTACCTAGGAGACTGCTTACACTACGCTTGTCCGCCCTATTCTGGAGTACTGCTGTGCGGTGTGGGATCCGCATCAGGTGGGACTGACGGATGACATCGAAAAAGTTCAAAGAAGGGCAGCTCGTTTTGTATTATCGCGAAATAGGGGAGGTAGTGTCACAGACATGATACGTGAATTGGAGTGGCAATCATTAAAACAAAGGCGTTTTTCGTTGCGACGGGATCTTCTCATGAAATTTCAATCACCAGTTTTCTCCTCCGATTGCGAAAACATTCTGTAATCACCCACCTACATAGGGAGAAATTATCATCACGATAAAATAAGAGAAATCAGCGCTCGCACGGAAAAATTTAAGTGCTCGTTTTTCCCGCGTGCCGTTCGAAAAAAAAAAAAAAATGGTTCTGAGCACTATGGGACTTAACATCTGTGGTCATCAGTCCCCTAGAACTTAGAACTACTTAAACCTAACTAACCTATCACACACATCCATGCCCGAGGCATGATTCGAACCTGCGACCGTAGCAGTCGCGCGGTTCCGGACTGCGCGCCTAGAACCGCTAGACCACCGCGGCCGGCGTGCCGTTCGAGAGTGGATCGGTAGAGAGACAGCATGAAGGTGGTTCATTAAACCCTCTGCCAGACACTTTATTGTGAATAGCAGAGTAATCACGTAGATGTAGATGTAGATGTAGAAAAACACACATGTCGGAGTTTACCGAGGCCGGCCACGAGCGGCAAGGAGTCGGCACCCCAGCGAGCTGTCTGAGAACTCACTCTGAATACAAAAACAGTTTTTAAACAACCGTGGAGGCGCACTACTTCTCCCTTCCTGTAGCTGACACACCAATCCACCCGCAACTAATAGTCTTCGGCCAATCTAGCGAGTCGTTATGCACCACCAGGGCGCCTCTGGCCAGCCACATTTAGATTCCTCCCCTACTCCTACTCGGTAGGTAGGGTTGCTTCTGGATTTTACATTAATAAACTCCAAGTTTGGTAGCAACAGCGTTCAGCGTCATGGCCAACAACAACAGTGTTTTACGTCACTTGGCACCGCCCTCTGCCGTTCTGTGGTTGAGGACTGCACTGTAACGTCTCTAAACCCACTGACGTTGCTATTCTCAGGAGCAAGTTGCAAGCTTGCTGCCTCTGCTAAGAAGTGCCTTTTCGTGGCCATCTTCTAAAATGGCCGCTTACGACAGTGCCTGGACGATGGGTGGAGTTACCAGTTAATTCTCTGAAGTGAAACTTTTCCGCAGGGACAGCTGCACAAAGCGTTTGCAATTTGCACGGCTCTAGTGTCACTATTTACCTCCGGTAACGTAAACGCTACCGTCTTTGCTTGCTCTCTGCATTGTGCATCTCATTTCCTACCTTGGAGTGCCTTTCATGGCTCCAAGTAGCCTTAAGCGTAACAACGTACAAGTCATTATGCCGTCGTTACGTGACATGCCTTATTCAGCTGACATACATTTTAATGTAATGTAATAATATACCCTGTAACTAGAAGTGAAAGAAATAAAAGGTGACAAAAAGAAATCCTATGACTAACTGAGGATTCAATCCTGGACTTTTTAATACCTGGATTAACATTTCCCCAATTTTCAAGGATCCAGACAACTAATACAATATTCTGAAATGTGCATCTATCATTTTACATTTCTTGGAAGATGTACGTGTTACGAGTAGAGCTACTCGAACCGTAACAGTTGTGGTGGTGTCATCATTCAAGCAGAAAGTGAATAAAAACATATGCCCGTTTGTCGACAGACTTCATGTTCGATGTTGTCGAACAGAGGTCACATGCTCGTGAGCTACCCATCCAGTAATAGACCGCCATTTCTTGCGTCGTACGCTCGTAAAATGAGAAGTAACCCGTTTTGTGGAGAAGTAACTGAATTTGGCGATAAACAGTGACGGCAGTTGCCGCATTGGACACGCAACAACGAACGCCGCACACAGAGGCAGCTGCGACGCCCAATTACGAGAACGAGAGCATCGTTTGACGGCTGGTTTGTCAGACGAGTGCCGTCGCGCTCAAAGACGCAGCGCTTTGTGCAATTTATTTGATATTGTCTCGTTACGTTCCCATCTCAAATTTTAATTTTTCCCTTTGACGATCGGCGGGGAGCAATTTTGCGCCGCACGATTGCTTGTTAGCGCCAGCGCCGGTGCGGGCGTCGCGAGGCGACGCGGCGGGACCGTGACTCGGCGCGCCGCCGCCAGGCGTCTCTGCTATCGCTGCCGCTTTCCGCTCCGGCGATCAGACACTCGCCGCGCGGGCCGAGTTGGGCACGTTTTGTTTTCTCTCTGGCTGGGTGAGTGCATTATTGAGAGGAACAACAGCCCGTCGGAGGAGCTTTCTGCGTCGATTAGTTTCAGCGGCTCGTCAATCCGGCAGCAAAAAAAAGGGGGAAAACAGAACAAAAGGAAGTGCTGAACACTGGCATTGTCCTGCAACTCTTCTCCTGATAGCTACCAGAGAAAACGTTTGACGAATAAAAATTTCATTTTGTGTTTCGTGTTACGTTCATTCTTTCAGTTTAAGACTCGTGCTACTTCGTTTCGGAGATATTATGCCTTATATCCTACTCAAAGAGCCCTTTCTTGCGAAACAAACTAAATTCGCTACTTCGTTTTGTCTTGAAATATGATGGCTCGCAAAACGGAACAAAAGCAATCTTTGGAAACTCTTTCATCTCAGACACTCATAATGAGTTAAACTGACTGCGTATCATGTTCTTACTGCTTATTTTCCAATAATTAGTGTCAAAAGAAAGAAAACTAAAAGAAAAATAAATGGCGTTTGAAAAAAACTGTGACTACGTTAAACGCCGTTTCAGAGTTGCAGTCCTTTCAGTTTTCCGTCGTCCTTGTGCTGTGTACGATGCATATGTCTTGAAGTCGTCAATTACTCGGTTAGTTCGTCTATCTCTGGTCGTCTTTCCAGTTTCATTCTTTCTAGTGCATCCTTTACACATTGCAGTCTCTTCTCATCGTAGACAGTTTCCTGCTCTTGCTCCCAGTATATAATTTCTTATTCACCCCGGGTAAAATAGCCTCATTTATAATTTTCTCTGTCCATTTCACATATTTCAGTTTCCTCCGACTGCTCATTTCAAGCCATTTCTTCTCTCTCAGTGGTAGCGTCCATATTTTGGCAATAAAAGGGGCAACAATCCACAGACATTTTTGTTCTATATTGTGTCTTTATTGGTCTACGGAAAATACTCCTTCTTCTATAAAAATTATTCTTTTGGTAGCTATCTTTATTTTTAATCTTTGATTACATGTCATGTTACTGGATATTTAGGATGTTAATCTGTTCACCAAACTGTCACAATTTTTCACTTTTATCTTACCCATTAGACTTGTAAAAGATTTTATTTTAATCTGTTTCATATTTTTAATCGTTCCATATTCCTCACATATGATTTTCGGTTCTTTTAATATATTGTTATTAGCATTTCGATTAAGTAGTCTTCAGCAAATGTTACACACTACCCAGTCACATTAATGTGACTTGCAACGTGGACTGCTGTGACACGTGCAGCAAGAGTATCAGTGAGGTTGTGGAAGCTACCGACGGGGATGTGTAGCCAAACAGACTACAGTGTGCGAAGAGTCCAATAGAGATGACCCCACAAATTCTCCATTGGGTTTAAATCCGGTGGGTCTGGTGGCCTGGGGAGTACGGTAAACTTATTCTTGTTTTGCTGGAAACATATCAAATATAATCGTAAAAGGTTATAATTTTAGAACGTCAACTTGAAAACGGTATTACATCCATAATAATTTTAATAATACAAAAAGATTTACTAAGAAGACAATCATGAAGGATGCTTACCTTTTAAGTACTAAAATAATCTGTGTACAACGAACATAAATGCTGAGTGGGTACCATCAACGGTCTGAAGTATAATAAATTTTTTGTGTCACCTACAAAATTTTGTTCTTGTGGCATTACGTATCTCAAAACTGATCAAGAAATGTATATTAAAAATGGAAATTCTAGAGTTTTTCTGCTGACGCCCATGGTCCAGTATTAATTAATAAAGCATTTAGCTATGAATGACGAAGACATTCCTAGAACGTTGGGGTCACCTAATGCCGAGAGTTTGGGAAACCACTACGGTGTAACATGGGACACGAGGTTAGATATTCAGTAAATGCTTTAAATTTTATTTACCTTCTACTCATTGAGTTTTATTACAACTGAATTGATCTTAGTTCATATTCGTTTTATAAAGAAGCTACATATTTGAATCAACCCCACTATAATACGTGAACCACTTTCACGTTCACTAGACGCTGCTGCCGAGTCAGTGCGAAAATTATAGTGACATTGAGATTTAAATGCGTGTACTTCTTTAAATCCCCAGTGCCGACACATTACTGTGAGTTCAAAATAATGGTCCTGGGAGGTGCCAGAACGCCCACCGTTTCGGCGCCTTTCTGCCGAAATAAAGCCCCGATACAGCGCAATATGTAACAAGCCCTACTGTTGGGGGAGCCGTTTCCTAGATGTAGGTGTCGTCGTAGAAGGTTACGGTGTCACAAAGCCCCTAGAGACAGCGTAGTCACTTCCTATAGCCTGAAAGAAGCAGACTCTTATTTGGTAGTAAGGAACCTCCTGGTCCTGACCGGCCGAAAAGTCTGAGGCGAAAACTCCTGTGTCATTGCTCTTTATTTTATTCGATTCTATTTGCCTCTGTCATTGCATACTTTCACCAGTGTCAGTTACCGCTGCTAATTGTGATACACGCTGTTTACAAATTTAGTACTTGGCCGCCTCTCCGTAAACAGCGTGTATCACAATTAGCAGCGGTAACTGACACTGGTGAAAGTATGTGATAACAGAGGCAAATACAATGGCTGATTTTTCAACCTCTTCACATTATAATAAAATTTTCTCGGGCTTCCAGCTGCGACAGATGGTTAAAATCTCATGAGCTCTCGACCTAGCTCTCCTCGGCCGTTCTCAAGTGGCAAATGACTGCCGTGTTGGCGTTGCCTCGCTGTTATATAGCGCCGCTGTTGGCTGTGACGTCACTTTTGGTGATCGCTTCCTCACCAAATTTGTAATGTTTCCTTTCTCTTCCTTCGGACACTCCCAATTTAAACTCTCGAAGGCTGCGCCCCAGACTTTGCTGAGCTGCAAACCACCGACCTTACTGATAGTGTTTTCAGATATTATTATGCCTGTAGCTTCATTTACACCGAAGAGCCTAAGAATCTAGTAACCCTGCCTAATATCGTGTATGGCCCCACGAGCACGCAGAAGTGCCGCAGCACGACGTGGCATGGACTCGGCTAATGTCTGAAGTAGTGCTGGAGAGAATAGACATCATGAATCCCTCAGGGCTGACCATAAATCCGTAAGAGTACGAAGGGGTGGAGATCTCTTCAGAACAGCACGTTGCAAGGCAGACCAGATATGGCCAACAATTTTCATGTCTGGACGTTTGGTGGCCAGTGGAAGTGTTTCTGGAGCCACTCTGTAGCAATTCTGGACGTGTGGGTTGTCGCATTGTCCTGCTGGAATTGCCCAAGTCCGTCGGAATTCACAGTGAATATGAATGGATGCAGGTGATCAGACAGAATGCTTACATACATGTCACCTGTCAGGGTCGTATCTAGAAGTATCGAGTGTCCCATATCACTCCAACTGCACACGCCCCACACCATTACAGAGCCTCCACCAGCTTGAACAGTCCACTACTGACATGCAGGGTCCATGGATTCGTGAGGTTGTCTCCATACCCATAACATCTATCAGCTCGATACATTCTGAAACGAGACTCGTCCGACCAAGCAACATGTCTCCAGTCATCAACAATCCAATGTCGGTGTTGGGGGGCCCAGGCGAGACGTAAACCTTTGTGTCGTGCAGTCATCAAGGGTACAGGAATGGGCATTCGGCTCCGCAATGCCATATCGATGATGTTTCGTTCAATGGCAACGTACGCTGACACTTGTTGATGGTCCAGTATTAAAATCTGCAGCCATTTGCGGAAGGTTGCACTTCTGTCACGTTGAACAATTCTCTTCAGTCGTCGTTGGACCCGTTCTTGCAGGATCTTTTTCCGGCTGCAGCGATGTCGGAGGTTTGATGTTTTACCGGATTCCTGATATTCACGGTACACTTGTCAAATGCTCGTACGGGAAAATCCCCACTTCATCGCTACCTCAGAGACGCTGCGTCCCATAGCTCGTTCGCCGACTGTAACACCACGTTCGAACTCGCTTAAAACTTGATAACCTGTCATTGTAGCAGCTGTAACCGATCTGACAACTGCGCCAGACGCTTGTTGTCTTACACAGGCGTTGCCGACCGCAGCGCCGTACTCTGCTTGTTTGTATATCTCTGTATTCGAATGAGCATGCCTGTACCAATGTCTTTGGCATTTCAGTGTATAACGCTGTCCCAAAACCACTACGTCATCGTAATAAAAGATGTTTCGTAGAACATAACTCTGTATCGACTTTTAAAGCATTTTCTGCCATGGCTGATTTTTTAGTATATCATAGGCGTAAGCACCTCCCGTGTTCTGTCCCTGCGTGCTCCACAGTACGTAGTGGTTGGCCGACGTGGTAGCAGACGCACTGACGGCATCTTGTACACAGCGACAGACATAAGGTGTGAGGAGGCTTGCAAACGTTTTGCCGGTCTGTAAGTTCGTGACCAAGTACTGTTCACAATGCGGCCAAGAGGAGAATCAGTTTTGCGGCTCTTTGGAAGCCCATAAAGCATAGGTGGTCTCAGCCCCTGAGGACTTTCTTCATAGTGGCCTCTTCCAATGATGACTGCTTCAAGAGCTCTGATCTCTTTCGCATTATTCTTGATGTCGAGTCTTTATGTGCATCACATCAAAAACACCCACGACTGTATCAATGCAATTAGACGTCTGTTTCTTGTGCAATCTGATATAATGGTCAGTTTTGATGTGGTCTCCCTCTTTATACGTGTTCCTGTCGAAGATTGTGTACTTATCTGATAGTGCAATTGTGGGATTGTTGAAGTATACATCGACATTTTTCCTTTGTGGCTGCCAGTAATTCGTCCAATTGGTTGGCGTGGCTATGGAAAGTCAGCTAGCTCCATCCGCAGCTAACTTTTTGAAGGAAAAATTTGAAGACATCACTTTAGACACGGCTCCAGCTAAGCCCAATTGCTTTTATCGTCACCTCGATTACACTTTCATCATCTGGCCCATGGATGTGAAAAACTGAGCGACTTCTTATAACATATGAACGGCGTTCACGATCACATTAGGTTTACAATAAAAGTAAAGATGGGTGGTGCATTACCCTTCCTTGAAATCCTCGCTCGCCGGAAAACCAATGGGCATCATAGCCACAGTATCTAGAGGGAACCTACACACACGAATCGGCATCCATACGCTCACAACCACCACCATCTGACACATAACGTGGCGTGCTGAATACCCTCGTTCATCGTGCTGAAGTCGTCTCAGACACTGAAAATCTGCCACTGGAACTAAGCTACCTCCGACAAGTCTTCCGAGAAAATGGCTGCAATTGTCGCCAGGTATCACACGCTGTTTTTAGGTAAGACGCAAGAGGAAAACATCGCCGAAGATGACTGACTATATATATTATTTGTGTTATGCACTTGAAGAGCGCATTTACTTTATGTCCATTTCCCTGTTGTTTTCTCTTTACTTTCTTCCCAAACTTCCCTCTCCGTGTGCTGTTTTTCTGCTTCCGTTCTTAGGTCCACTTTAGGTCATGTGTTATCTTTTTCCCTGTTGGCCAAGTGTTCCTTCATCCTCTGGCTGTGTTCCTGTCATCTCTGCTCAGTCCGTTGTGTTAGTTTGTTTTGTGTCCCTTGCAGTTTGCTTCTTCTGATCGGATTCCTAAGGATTGTTTTATTTTGTATTGTTTCCTTTGTGGTGTTGAGTTGTGCCGTGTCACTTCTTACTTCATAACGAGTGTTTTGTTTTGTATTGTTTCCTATGTGATGTTGAGTTGTTCCATGTCATTTCTTACTTCATTCATCCATTTGTTGTTTTTCCTCATACTAACCCAGTCCAAGATATGCCCCATTATCCTATGTGGTGCTATTCTGCTGATGTGTCCGTAAAACTGTAGTCTTCGTTTCCTGATTTGGTCTCTTCTTTTCTCTGCGTGTTCGTATAGTTCTTTAGCTGGCCTCTTTATCCATACCCCATGTTTTTGCGTCACCTCGAATATTTTCCTGAGTATTTTTCGTTCCGTCATCTGTATTTGTTTCATTTGTGTCAGTCCTTGTACTACTGTATTCTCGGCTGCGTATAGTGCCTCCGGTAGCACAACCGTCTCGTAGTGTCGTAGCTTGGCCTTTCGTGAGATAGCTTTCTTATTGTAGTGATTCCAAGACAGTTTGTTGGCCTTCTCTATTTTCGCTCTTTCCTCTTCATTATATATCTTATTTCTTCCTATAATCTCTATTGTTTCTCCTAGGTAATTGAAATTTTCTGTTCTGTGTATTGTCCCATATCTTGTGTGTAGTTCAAAGGGTTCAAATGGCTCTGAACACTATGAGACTTAACTTCTGAGGTCATCAGTCCCCTAGAACTTAGAACTACTTAAACCTAACTAACCTAAGGACATCACACACATCCATGCCCGAGGCAGGATTCGAACCTGCTACCGTAGTGGTCGCGCGGTTCCAGACTGAAGCGCCTAGAACCGCTCGGCCACACTCGCCAGCTGCTGCGCGTCATTCTTTCGGTATCTCTTCTGTTTCCCATATATGTTTCATAATGTAGCGTATGTGTTCAGTCAGATCCGAGTCTTGTAGCTTCCAGAAATCCGCGATGACTCCATCTTCTCCTCGTGCTTTATTTCTCTTGAGGTTCTTGATGATTTCTCTTATTTATTCTATCAATGGCAGTTCGCTATCTGGGTTTGGTGCGGTTCCTCTGTGTCCAGTTTGTTTGTTGCTGATTCTGCGTTTAGGAGTTTCTAGAAGTGCTTCGCTAGGAGGTTATAGTTGTTCTTGGTATTGGTCTCTAGTGTGCCTTCCGGTCTCTTAAAGCAGAGGTTCGGTGTTCGGTATTTCATCATGTTTTCTCTGAACGTCCTGTAGAAATTCCTCTTGTTCTTTGTGAAATCTGCTTCTATTTCTTCTAGTTTCTGTTTGTCACAGTTTCGTTTTTTTACGGATAATTTTACTTGTCTGTTTCTGTGTTTTGAAAAGATTCTTGCCATTTTTCTGTTATCTTGTTGCTATTGAACTTCTTCCATGTGTTGATTCGTCTTTCGATTGCTAGGTCACATTTATGGTTCCACCAGCGGTGTTTCCTGGTTCTCGGTGCTACTGCTAATTTCATGGCATCTTGAAGCTTTCCTGATAGGTGTTCGCAGTTTTGCGTTGTTCCTATCTTAATTTTCCCTAGTATTTTCTCTTCGTTGAGCGTTAGATATTCTGGGTGTGGTCTAATGATCTTAGTTTTCTGCTATTTCCTCTTAGGGGTTAGGTGTGTCTTTGTCTGTAGTAGGTGGTGATCCGAGCCAGAGAAGCCCTTTTGTGTGTTGATGTTCTGGATTTCCGTCTGCGCTTCTCTTTGTATTATGACGCGGTCGATCTGTAAATCTCCCTTGCCATTTGGGAGTTTCCACGTGGTTAATTTTTGTATGGGTTTTCTGAAGTTCGTTGACATGATTTTGAGGTCATCGGTCTCGTAGCATTCTACCAGGTGACTCTCGTTTGGGTTTGTGTCACAGTGTGGTGTATATCTTTCTGTAACGTGTCTGTATTTTTTTTCTTTTCCTAGTTTTGCGTTGAAGTCTTCTAGAATAATTTTAGTTCGGTATGTAGGCATTTTCTTGGCTGCCTCCTCCACTACTGTCCAAAAGTCCTCAGTAGCTGCTAGGTCCTTTCTCTTGTGGTCATTTGTTGGTGCGCGTGCGTTTATGATCGTGTATGCCCTGTTTCTCGTCTTAATTGTCAGTGTGCTGATTCTTTCGTTAGGCGACGTGAAATCCATTACTGCGTCTGTGATCGTCCTGTGTACTGCGAATACTGTGCCATAGAGCCTGAGATTCTTACTGTGTGTCGATGGTTTTCCCTTGCAGGTCCCTGTGTTGAAATGGTCTTCGTCTGGGAATATTGTTTCTTGTAGTGCGAAAATTTTGATCTTGAAACTGTCTGAAGTATCTGTGAGCTGTTTCATCTTGCCCGTCTTGAGTAGTGTGTTCACGCTTTGTGTTTGAGAAGCTCCAGTGCTTCTCGTGATGTCCGTTAGCTCCCGGAATCCGATGCTCATGACTGTTCCAGTTTATTGACTGGGGCGTAGGATAGTGAGATTTTCCTCGTTGTTCCATCATGATGTTTAGTGGTTGAATTTGTGGCGTGTTGCCGAGAACAACCTGATTTTCCAGATCAGGAGGTTGGTTGAGGCCACCGCTAACATGTGATACAGACGCCTTTTGTAGCTGCCCATTGTGGAAACCGACACTACTGACAGTTTTGGTCCCCCCCCCGAGTATTTCATTATTACATATATTTCAATACTATGTATTTCAGTTACAGACAATGTAATTTGTGAACAGTCCTCGTGTACCTGTTGAATCTTGAGAAAAGAAAGAGTAATTTAAAGACTGCTTTTTCAGTCACGTCTCGGCCCGCAGTACCTCCCATCAATGCGACTCAGCGTGCAGGACGCATCCGCGCGGTCAGGCATTGTCGGGAGGTGCGATTGTCGGGCTGTCAGCGGCACGCGCCGACCAATCACACGCCGCCATTGTCGCCTGACGCCGCGTCGCGAGCGGGAGAATCCGCGTCCGAAGCCAGCGCGTTCTGCCGGGACCACTGAACACCGCCGCGCCAAATACGCCTGAGCTCTCTCTAACCACCAACTCAGCTAGGGGAGGGAAACTCGCGTTACTGTCGTGGAAGCAAATGAAGCCCAAAGTTTTACAGTCACAAAACTTTTGAAAGGCAAAATCAGAACTTCTGAAACATGTTTTTAATTAATCACATATACACTACAATTGCCTATTGAGTAAAATAGACTACCAAGCTCAGACGCATACGGACGGTATGAATTTAATTGTTCCTGATTTTCAGTCATCCCACATACCGTAACTTTCTTGCTGATCCTCCAGTATCTTTTCGGTACCATCGTTTGACCACACAAAATGGTCACTAAAAGACACTGCAAGAAAACACTATAGAATACCTAAAAATTCTGTCCCACAGTCACTTAAGTGAACCTTTCCCCATTACTTTGGTTTTTCTCTGTTTTAAGCTGTCTGAAAACAGAAAAGCTCATTCATCAGATGTTTTGCTTTCTCAGTGACAGAGCTGTAATCGTTATGAGTAGATGATACTTTTCATTCCTTTGATTTTTAAAGACTATTGACATTTGCTTAAGGATGACATATTTGACACAATACTGTCAGAATTTGTTCTCATTTTTCCACTTTCTGGTCACAACTGCTTCTCCTTCCACGCCATCAGAAGCAGAAATCGAATTTGCACTACAGTCATTCACTTGTTTCTTTTCCTTCACAGCTTTCTGACACTGGTTTAGCGCTCATTGCACATATATCTTTATCCCGCACTGCAATTAAACAGACAGCTTGTTTTTGCTTAGGGTATTAATTTGTCCTGTCTGTATCATTCTTCTGCAAAACCTCTGAACTGCAAAGCAGCAGACCTTTAGGTAAGCCCATGACTTCGGTCCCAAAATTATCTATTTCAACGGACACTCCCTGCTCATCATCTGTTTCCTGTATGTGTACAACACTCTTGCGTACTATACACCTTGCTTTACCCTATTCATCGTTCTCCATCAGAGGCACTATCACACATAACATGTTTACCACCAGCTCAATTCCTACGCTCACCGTTAGTCAATCACTCGAATAGAAAACAGTCAAAAACAGGTTTATTCTCACTCACCATTTTGAGTTGACGATGCTGAATACTGATCCACGTCATCCCGTTGTCACTTCTGACACAGTGTAATGGTGTGGGGAGTGGATGCGCTGATTACTTGCCAGGATGGTCGTCTCTAACCTAGACTGGTGTGTGCAGGACGATGGCTGCGTAGCACCAGCTACATGACGGTAGTGGAAACAGTACAGCTCTAATGGCAAACAAATTCTTTGTTCTGCATGATACAGGTACAGAGACAGATGGCGGCGCCTCAGTGGCATGTGTTAACTGACAGACAACGGTAGTATACCACTATAGCACGCAGTGGATGCCTACCCGCAGTGCTGCATGGATGTTAGACAATTGCGATGCCTCCATCACTGGAGAGCCAACGGCTAGTACTGACCTAACGGGTGTTTGCTTGACGTTCAGTGTACTATGTTTAAACTTTTGCTATTTAATGAACAAAGGTAATTCGTGCTAACGACAAAACACATAATCGAATACACACATTGTCAAACAATTGTCAAAATTTTTTGAAAAAGTTCTAGAACTAAAATCTGGTACAATGATTGTAACAAGCTTCTTTAGTCTGGAAGTATTGTCCTTCAGAAGAACGTTTTCTCAAAACTTTATTTGGTAACCCTTTGGTAACTGGAAATACGGAGAATAAACTAGTTGCTTCGTTTTCAGATTATATACAGTACTAATCCTAAATACATCAGATGAAGCTGATCTAAGCCTCTAAGCCACGTCACTAATTCTAGAATTTGGGTTTTCCAGTGTCATGGTTGTATTATACCTGTGGTTTTAAAAATTCTGTTCTATATAAATTTTACATTTTATTGACAGAGTAGACTTTCTTTACAATTCGTCAAGCTCAGAACTTAGTGATAATTTATTTGCCTTGAGGCGTTTGTTTGCTTTCAAATACGTCATGGTTGCCTTTTCATAAAGACACTGGTAGTTCTCTTCATTTGTACACTTGCATCATCAGCAAACAGCACAAATTTGACATGTGTTGTAAATGTATATCTTTTACATATAACAGAAACAATATAAAACCGAAAAACTAGGCCTGCAGTGCACCAGTTTTGATTTCTTCGAATTCTAAACTTGTATTGCTATGTGATGGATGTGGAACTGAAACTACTTCCTGCCATGGAGATGAGATCAAAATCACAAACCTGCTATATCAATTACACCAAACTACAAGTACTTAAACATTTGCTCCAAGATGCTGTGTTACAGTTAAAATACTTAACAAAGTCACAATATATTGATGAATGTAATACTTCATTACACATTAAGTCTAATATGACGTCTCCTGAAGTAAATAGACTTTACACTCTATTTTCACATTCAAACATTTATACCCTGAATTTTTTTCATATATGTGTTTATAATTTTTTTGGACATTCAAACTATTTTCTTAACATCGATGATAATGATAATTTGCCATTATTGTTTACTATTGAATTTTCTCCTTTTTTGTGAACTTGCTCGACAACAGCATATTTAATAGTACCTGTTGAAATAAATACAAGTGAAGATTCATCACATGCATTATATATTATATTACACAGCCTATATGAGAAACATTTGATGGTTTGTTATTTACTTTATGGTAATTGTTTTAATTTCTTAGAAGAGTTGATGGCAAAGGAAACTTATTTGGAGATGTAAGATATAATTAAACTATATCAAACTTAGTTTGGGAAGATTTTAGTAGAAAATGTTCGTTTCCACTAAAGACGTTTTTTAACCTAAACTGTCTGTGACTGACCAATAAAATTTTTCAAAAACCCTTAGCTTCTGTGTCTATCTTTAATCAGTTTATTATTTCCTTTTAAAAGAATTTTCTCATAGTCCTGATCCAAATATCTTCCCCAATTTTAGATACATTATAAAAGTTCTCATCTTCAGGAATTTATTTCTTCCTAAAAATATATAAGGTTTGCTAGATGATGAGTTTGTTTGGAATCTATATAATTAAAAATTTAAATGTTCATTTCTACAAAATTGTACATCTCCTAAGGTTCTTGGCCAAATTTTTTGACACAATATTATAGTCTATCATATATCTTAATATATAAAAGACATAGTATCTTCAAGAAATGCCTGTATTAGAATATGATGTGTCAAAATTCGAAAGAATTTGGCCAAGAACTTTTCGAGGTACACGCTTTTGTAGACATGAACTTTTAAATTTTTAATTATGTGTATTTTAAACAAACTCATCATACTAGCAAACTTTATCTATTTTCAGGAAGAAATAAATTTCTGTATATATATATATATATATATATATATATATATATATATATATATATATATATATATATATATATATATGTGTGTGTGTGTGTGTGTGTGTGTGTGTGTGTGTGTGTGTGTGTGTGTGTATGCACATGCACACACACACACACACACTTATATATACATAAAAACATATTTCTGTATATAAATTTAATAATAGGGACACATTGTAACAAAGTCTCATATATATATTACATACGTTAAAAAACAAGGATATAAAAAAACACACAATTATTCCAATGCAACACTCTGTAAAAATCTCGAAGCATGCAGTCAAAAACTTTCAAATATTTGCGATTACAGACATTTATACTTTGTATATAAGTAGAAATGTAAATGTTCATTTCTTCAGAATCTCAGATCTCTGAAAGTTCTTCATGGATTGCTACAAAATTTTGACACAACACTGAGTTCAAATACCCACATTGTTCAGATACCTACTGTTATATGTGTAATAAAAGCGGAAATGTTATAAAAATGTAAATGTTTGTTTGTTCTTGACCAACTGCATTCAGATGTTGAGACACCATTGAATTCCAGTATGGGAGTGTTTACAGGTGCTCATTTCTTTAATGTGGATCAAATAAATATAATAAAGATTCATTCATTACGTATATACAAGTACCAAAACCCCATGTTTCTGTCGCACAACATGACCATAGTCGATACTTGTTGCACTTCGACCTTGGAACTGGCAATATCCTGCAGATCGTCTGCACTCTGCATGGACAAAGCCTAGTTTGTCTTCTCGCGTGAAGAACAAAGGACATTTGATATTGTTCTGTCTCCTTGGTTCACCAGGACTCATTTAGTTTAGTTATTTACCACGATGGCAATTTCGATTTACTTCATCATTCTCAAGTGATAGCGCCCTATGAGGTGCGCCAGTGCTTATTTCCCTTTAATAGGATATTGTCATCGTGCCATCTATGTTTAAACATTTTACGCGTATTATATGACAAGGGTCTTCGTTATTTAATTAAGGGAAAGTGGTACTTCCTTTAATAATTGTTATCGAATCCATGTCAACTGCGAACATAGTTTACATCGTGCACTCATTAGGTGCGGTAATTGCCAGTTTGAACGACACGAACGCAGATTCCTCTCATAAAAGAACGAAATGCACTGACCGCGACGTACTTCGTAGTCGGCTGTCACTTGAGAACGGCGTAGTAGGCCGAAATCGCGATCGAGTTGAACAAATATATTTAATAAGACTCCATCTGCAAACTGAGATCATACCTAAAACACGATATTTGCTGTCGCATTCACTTTCGTCGATATGCTTCAAAGAGTAAAAATTACGAGTAACACGTCATAAGTGTGCACTCCCAAACGTCTGATAGAATCTCTACAGTTGGTAACAGCGCTAAAATATCGCATTGCTCGCCCCATTACAATAACGGCTCGATCCTGGAGGCAAGCAGTTCATCTTCTTAAATGTAATATACGTGGAAAAAAAACTTTCCACAAGTTCACGAATCATAAGCTATGTCTATGGCATGTAGGTATAAGTCGATATTTTTTACTTCCACAATTACGTGCGTATGTATAACCGCTGATCGTATCTAACGCAGCACTATCACGTTGCACCCATCATAGCACGAATATTCAGGGTATGTTATCTACGTTAGTAAGTTATGTGCATCTTTTGTAAACCATAACTGTGGCCTCTTGTTATTGTGTGACGGGATTCAGTTTTACAAAGATTAGATGCTCTACTGGCCAAAAATATTGCAACATTTACATAATTTCTTAAGCCACATCACTTCTTTCATGCCTACAGTGATTTACACTTACCTATGTTCAATCTCTCCCTTAAACACAGACAAACACACACACATTCAGAAAGTCGTCTGTGAAGTACGAGGTAGTACGAGGAATGGCCATGAAGATATGATTTCAGTTTGTGTTTGAAGCTATGCATTAAGTTCTTTGCATCAATGTGAAGGTGCTCAAATGTATGTATGATTGTAAACCTGACTCCCTTCTGTGTCACGGTAAGTCTGAGTGATGGATAGAGCGAATCACCTTCTTGGGTTACATACATGTTACCGTTGCTTCCAAACTCTGATTACTTGTTAATACGAACTTTATAAGGAGTAAGAATACTGTGAAGTTAGTATCAGTGTTTTCAACTGCTCAAAGAGCTATCTTTTAGAGGTTCTACAGTGTACACCTCAAATTATCGTTATTACACGCTTTTATGCAACAACACATTTTTCCTCGGTGACTAGCATTAGTGAATGAATACATGAAAAACAAATCAACATTTTGACATTTTCATCTCCAGAATCTGGTACGTTACAGAACTGGGAGGTTTAACATCTGTAACGTGTGGCGCCAAGTTCAAGTTCTAATATCAAAATAAACACCTTGGTACATACAATATTCTGTTTCAGTGACTGATTTACCCTCATGCATAATAACAAATGATGTGGTCAGGTCATGTACGGAACTGATATAGTTGCAAATATTGCGTTTTATCTAAATTCAGTGGCTAATCCATTCACAGGGAAAAAGTTATAAATTTTCTAGAAAATATTATTTATATTTTAAGAGTCTGAAGTTACATTATCAGCAAACAGGAACTATTTCTACTACTTGGACGAATGATGGAAAATCATTGATATACAACAATAAAAAGAGCGACCTCACTACCGATCTCTGTGGAAGATGCGATCATTGCACATTCTGTAGAAGACGTTTCATTCAGAAGACACTCTGAGTTTCTTAATGCAACACTCTGCGTCGTACTAGGTACACAGGATGAGAACCAGTAACAAACAATTTCTCCGATACCATAAAATTTGAACATCTCTGTAAGTGTAGTGGTAACTCACAAGCGAATGCTTTTCAAAAGTTACAGAAAATATCCAATGGTAAGATTTTGTCATTTAAATTTTCTATTGTCGATTGAAAAATAGCATGAGAGAAGTGTGTTATAGTTACGGCATTCATAAACTTATCCATTTCCTTCGAGAAGGAGGTAAATAGTGAGACTGGCTACTAATAATAAATGTCTATCTTACAGTCTTCTTGTAAAGGGGTGCGACACTAGCATATTTTAGTCTGGAAATATCCCGCGATAGAGACGTAATGCATACATGACTGAAAACGCTGCACGTATGTGAAGGACGGGATTTTAGTACTTTACGTGAGATATCATCAACCTGTAAGAGTCGCTAGTTATGATGGAGTTAATTACATTCTTAATTGGCGGAGCATAGAGTAATTGTGTTTTGTCTGTATATATGCTTGTTGCACATATTCTATTATTTTATGCCATACATTTGCTGCCTGTTACTTTTGTCTTGTGTAAACCCATAAACACTGAAGACTGTGTTCGAGAGCAAGTTGAAAAGTTTTTGTGCCGCCAATGAAGGACCGTATTTTCAGGTCTCAGATGAGCTTCATTCTCAGCATCCCCGCTTTTTCGCATACTTTGTTTGGGAATAGATCAGTTCCGGTGATTTTGAAACGTTTCCATGCTGCCCAACTACAGCTGCCATAAACTCATCGGTTAGCTTCCGGAAGGACAAACACATTGTTCGCCTAGCTGTGCGACGTCACGTGCATACAGTCAAAGATATGCTTACAGCAAGGCCAAATTTCCACATGGACAGTCCATGGACGTCTAGAACGCCACTGATTGTCAGTACTGCGGCTTCCCTTGATGCGAAATGGTAGTGGTGCGGCCAATGACAGCATTCATCACGGGAGTGGCACCAAGTGGACTTTCCAAGCGAGTTACGGTGAAAATATGGAGGCTCCAAGGAGAACGGATGTTTCCAGGTGCCATTCGTCAACACTATAATGGCCTTGCCTCTGGCACAATATCTGGGTTGTCATTGGCTGTACATCACCGTAACCTCTGTTCCACATAGCCAGTAATTTGGACAGCAGGCGTTGCACTTCTGATGTGTTGAGGCTAGTGGCTGTGCTATATATTTGTCGTTGTCTTTCACCAAGAAAACGCAAGGCCGCATGTAGCTCATGCTGTCCTGACATGTCTTGATACAATGTTAGACTGTTGCCCCGACTAGTACGTTCTTCAGACCGCTCTTCTACTCGTAATCATCTGGTAAAGGCTTATCGAGAGACGGGCTTACTATTACGCACCAGCAGTTGTGTTTGAAGAACTCTGAAATACATTGAAGCAATGTGGAGTGGCACACCTCTACCTGCCATCCAAGCTCTGTTCGACTCCATTCTCAGCCGGGTTAAAGGCGTCGTTTCTGTCAGAGGCAGCGTCTGTGTATAGTACGTTTCACAGCCTGTACACTCTTAAATCAATTACTAATTTAAGACATAACAGCTTGTATTTCACGTACGATTTAAAGTAGGCTGTCTAAAATTGGTCGGTGATGGATGATGGTAACCAGAGATAAGTTAACTCTTGCATCATCAAAGATACTGAAATGTGTCTTTCATTAAAAGAAGAAACGGTGTACTTCTTAACGAAAATTTAAAGCTCTTAAAAATATGAGTAAGCAATATAATTCTTGTTAAAGTTAACTTTGAAATTTTCGTGAAAGTATCCAAGAAAAGTGCTAAAACTGAATGACAATACGGCCAGAATTGGCTCCTTGCGGTACAAACACCACCGCTTGATGCTCTCATGACAGGTTCCGTTGTTGTACGTAGCAGAAAAATACGGCCCCGCCACTAAAATAAAAACGAACATAGTCTATTGACATTATGTGACAGCCGCCTGTGTTCGACACTAACGTGTAATAGCCACTCACAGACAGTAGGTGGCATCATTAGCAGTGGAGGGTATATAAAGCGCGTCCGGGTACGCGGAACAAAGTGCAGTCGTCGTCGTAATACAATAAAGGGAGGGTTCATCTGTCGTTCAAAAGCGCATATTCATTGGCTTTCGAGTCAAAGGTGGAAGAATTCCGGAAAACGCTGAATTTGTAAGGTTTTCGTGTGCCACCGTGGTTAGTGTACACCGTTCATGGTAAAATGGCACTATCTAAAAGCGGCGCCGAGGCACTTCTGGTGCACTACGGCCAGAGATTGCATGGGTGACCGACGCGACGGCTGCGAAGTACGTACACCTGCTGAGCAACTCACCGCCCAGATAAACCAAGGGGCTACCTGCAGCATATCCTCAACGACTTTCAGCGAACATTGCTGCGTATGGGCCTCAGCGGCAGGTGCGTGGTTTACGCTGAAACTTCTTAATAAATATTTTACTTAAACTGTTGAGTGCTTATTCAATATTCTTAAACTTATGAGTGAAACTGAACATACTGAGCTTACTTTCTCTTTTACTATCCTTATCATTTCAACACTGATCTATAGCATTTGACATGAGAAACAGAATTCAAACTTCTCCCATTCATTAATTACTCACTATATTCAAGGATAGCGCGATCTGGCTGCTTTAAAATTGATCACCTAACTTCTAATAATTAATGCAAAAGAATGCCCCGGAATTAGTAGAAATCCTAACAATAACCTATACATTTCATAAGTCGCTTACTACACAAAAATCTTCATTACACGAACTACTGCAACACAGGAATCGCCAATTCAACCAGCTAAATAAAAGATTCTAACTACTGAAGGCTCTGACTACTAATAGGCAAGTGGTTAGCAAAGGAAAGATCTTGTTGCTGAGCAAACGATGTATTTACCTTAAGAAGGTGAAACCAGTTCAAAAATGATGTAATGATCTCCGTGACGGATACACATTCAGACCGTCAGCTCATGCTAATACTGCAAACCTCCAACACTGATAATTATTAACCTCTAACCTCCATCACTGGTGACTAATCACTCCCAACTTCCACCACTGCTGGCTATTCACCTCCAAGTACTATCACTGCTGACTGTTAAATTACAACTGCAAGTGCGACCAGCCACAGAGACTCTTACAGAGTGCGCACAGCGCTCTCGGAGTTATTAATGCAGAGTGCTACATAGCGCTGCCAAAATACAGCCTACTTACAATGCACCCATTGCGACTGCCGTTCATCGGCGACGAACGCTGGAATTCTTAAGCCAACACGGCAACAGAACGTCCACTTGGTTGCGACAAGTTTTATGCTCCATCAGGCAGGTAGCCGCTGTCGTGTAAGGCGTGAAACGTCTGAAAGCAAAGGATCCAAGCAGGAATACGGAGCATTATAGTCTGGGAAATATTTTCGAGGCATCTCGTCATACTGGAAGGCACAATGGATCAACATAAATATGCATCTATCCTTGGGGACCGTGTACCCCTATACGTAGTTTGTTTTACCTCGGCCGATGGCGTCTACCACCAGAACAATGACACAGCTCGTAATGTACACGTATGGTTCGAAGAGCAGCAGGACGCATTTACCGTACTCCCGTGCCCACCAAACTCGCCGGAATAAAACCCAATGGAGAACCTCTCGAACCACCGCGATGGACTGTTCGCGTCTCGGATCCTCAAGCGAGAAACCTAGCGCAGCTGGCCGCGGTTATAGAGGCGTCTTGGTTCCATACCCTGTCGATACCTTACAGCGCCTCGGCACGTCTCGCAGCGGACCGCGCTGCATTTGACAGGTGGTCTCATTAAGGTGACTGAACAGTGTATTTGTTCATCGCTGTACTACTAACGACATAAAAAATAATTACTATTGTTGTAAATCTAATTACGTGTTACCTTAGGAAAACTGTTTCAATTCTGCTGCCATCATCAGTTTTAACAGTTTTACTGGAAACAAATAAGTGGTCGGAAGGCTCACTACAATATTGAAGCTTGGAATGAGAGCCCCAAATGGTCGAGTTTACACCGAAAATACCCGATTACGGCGTCTTTGCCATTCAATTTTTGCACAATTCTGAGATACTTTCTCCATAAGTTTCAACACTCATATTTAAAACTGTTAGTTTACTGAACTTATCAACAGCTTTCGAAGGGCGTTAAGAAAGTATAAAATACTTAATTCTCTACCTTGGTTGGTAGAAGGATTAAGAGGAAGTAGTAAGGAGTTGGGGTTACGACTCAACTTTCGAAAACAAATTGATAAGCAAATTAATTAAATTGATCAATTTATCACCCCCGCCCCCGACCACGCCCACCCCCGAACCGACCACCCTCGGATGAGATCACGTGTTTCTCTCAGCCTGCACGTGGGCCACTCCCCATGTCCCCCACCAACCCTCCCCCTTCCCCAACGAACACTATTGGCGGGAATTTCGAATTTTGGCTGGAATTTTGAATTTTGGCTCGAATTTCTAATTTTGATGGGACATTCATTGTCCTAGGGCTATGATGACGTGTCGACCCCACCCTCCTACTCCCCACCTGCGAATTGGCGGGAAATTCAGATTTCGGTGGTTTTTTTTTTTTTTTTTCTCCGCTGGCATGACCAGAATTTGTGGGATACGTTCAGTCTATGCTGAGTCCTCGTTGTGGAAGCATCCTGATGTGTTGGATCAACGAGATGAATGTGAGTGACACAGCAGCAGGTGTATTACATGTACACATTCGAAGGAGGACTGTAGCCACAGTTCACTACATGGAGAATGGAAGACTGTGATAATGGAAGAGTGCAGGAGAAAGAAGCAGAAGAATTCGGTTTAGCAGATTGCGACAATGCAGAGGGCTGGGGCCAAGATGCATGTCGTAACCGACACATCCTCAAGCGCATGTGCAAACGGCCGAGACATTCCACATGACGTATTCACTCTTCCAAAACAGAAGAGGCGGGCAGTTGATGCTAATTCGCTTCAGTGGAAGCATATTCGTATACGTGATATACACCACTGAAGAGCTCAACCCCATCCAGTTCCCCTCCACCAACCCGTCCTCGCGGCTATGCGGAATGTATTCTATCGAAGAGAGATTGGTGTCTGACCGGGAGGAGATTAACAGCCATGTTGCCTGTAGGCATACAGCCGAGGACTGCACCCATAGCCTCCTACAGGCAGAATGCAAAGCAGTTATATTGGATGAGTGCCTGAAGAGGAAGAGGAATACTGTTCAGCAGATAATGGCTGTGCAGCAGAATGGTACCAAGATGCATTATATAAGTCAAGCGGACCAATGCTGCTGTTATAACTGCCAGCCATTTTTTAAATTCACAGTCAGTTTCCACCTCAAAACAGACGTCTGCCTCGGATCCAGAGGACCAAACAACTCGTCTATTTCACAATTAGACCACCAGAGGCATCGGACATTGGTAGCAGGCAATAGGAACGCAGCATCCGATCACAAAGGAATATAAGACGGTCCCAGCAGCTCCGCAGCCTCAGTTGCAGTCAGTCACCCAGAATGAAGCGCCAGTCGAGATCGTCCAGCGCCGTCCAGCCACAGCAGCACCAACAGAATGCGAAGCAGCGGCGGAAGAGTAAGTACCCCCTGCTTAATGTCTGTTTACTGCCGTGTGAGGGTCTTTGTGCTTTTATCATCGCTTATACGGTTTTTCTTCTTTGCTCATCAGCGGATGCGACGTCCTCCAGCCTGTCAGGGTCTGCAACAGCTGCGAGGCCCACCCCGTCGGGATCCGCAGCAGCGGCAGCATCCTGGGACCCTGTCGCGCACCTGGTCAGCTTGATGGAGCAGGACAGTCAGCTATTATTGTCGGCTGAAGACACCCAGCCAGCCCCTGACTCGCTGAAATGCAACGGGAGTCCTCATGAGCATGACGCAGTCGGTACAGGCCACCATCATACGTGCCATCGCGGAATATTCCAGTGATACCGCATGGACAGAGTGAGGATGTAGTGTATGAGAAGATTCCAATTAAGCACTGTGCACTACTATTCTTCTCTTCTGTGTATAATTTAATTGCTAGTTGTTCGAAACGTTTACATGTTGGTATGGAAACAACCAGAGGCAGAGAGTGCCATATTGTGATAGAGATTGAAATTGCACCTTAAAGTATTAAAGTGCGGTTTACGGATATGGAATTGAATGCACTCAATCGTGCAGAAGCGTATATCAAGCAGCAATTGACCGCCGAGTATCACCCAAGCCGTTCTCCTCCGATTTGGTGTGAAGAAGTTCAGCCAAGTTATGAGCGCTGCACGTAGGGCGCTAAGGAAGAATATGAAAACCAAATGGTGCATGAAAAACTGTATCCTGACAGTGTTGTATGCAACTAAAAGCGCCCTGAAGCAGAAAGGAGTGAGAAAAAATAATCGATTAAACCACCCGAGTTCTACCAATACCCAAGACGTCGGGTGGAATTATTTCCTTCCTCATTCCTGCGTTAGCCGGTCTCTCAGCGGTGGGTTCACTGACTGGGGATGCTCCGGCTATTGCCAGAACAGTCAATACACAAAGCACTCAGGAGCAACTGCAAGAGGCACGAAGAAATAACCGCATAATGGGGGCAGCAGCCATCGGTATAGGGCTACTCTTCAAACCATAAAAGAAAGGAATAGGTCTCTTCATAAACAAAAAATGCCCCCTAGCAGTCCTATCAGACAGAGTGCTTACAAATACAGATCTGCTTACGTTTGTTATGAAGAAATTCAACATTACGAGATTCCGAAGTGTGTTTGTGTGTGTGTGTGTGTGTGTGTGTGTGTGTGTGTGTGTGTGTGTGTGTGTGTGCGGAATACATTACCAAAGACTGTTTGGAAATCAGGAGAATGCGGAATTGTGAATCTGGATGTAGCAGGAGGACCTGGAACTCACTGGGCACCATATGTTAAAAAATAAATACAAATAACGTCTACTATTTCGACTATTTGGTGACCTGCAACCCCCAGAAGAAATACAACGATACTTCACAGGCAGAAGACTTGTGTTCTACAATTTTCGACGCTACCAAGACTTTAATACATTCGTGTGTGGTCATCTATGCTTCATGTTCCTCCTGACTTTTATGAATAATATATAAGGCAGACTATTAAACAACCATTCACCAGCCGATGTTTAGGTGCAATCTCCTACACTCTGACATTAAGAGAACGATCGTCAGTACTACGTGCGAATTGCTTGCTACCAATTGATTTAAGCGCTCGGAAATTAATGGTAAAGAAGAAATTGTAGAAACTGAACGTGGTGCATACGATATTGACGATTTAAACGAAGTTTTAAAACAGTCTGGAAAAGTGCTTGAGCTTCGTGAAAACATCAGTACACTTAAATCTGAAATAAGGAGGGTGAACGCTTCGATTGACTTTAAGCAGAAAGGTTCAATAGGCTCACTACTAGGCTTCACAAAGGAACAGGTTTTGAAGACGGATCCCAATAAATTTTACAGATATGATCAGACAGTGGATATTTCCACCGTCAGTATAATGTCTGTTGAGTGTAACATTGCAACTAACTCATATCTCAACGATAGATTATTTCATTCAGTTATTCGATTTACGCATTCCTCCCATCAGTTGGAACAAGGTATAAGATTGTTGAGACTCCTACCACCGCTATATACCTTCCAGTGACAGTTCAGACATTGGACGATCTGGAGCTGCGTATTGTGGATCAGAATAACCAACTTGTTGACTTGCGCGGTGAGGAAATCATTGTACGACTACATCGACGACAAGATGGGCGTAAGGTATAAAATCAGGGCACAGAGTGCACAGCATAGCACTTCGCAGCAGAACCGTGAGGTGATAACACGTGCGAACTACCAGTTTATTAAATCAGTAGGCTTGAAACCTCGCAATGACATGATCCTTCAATATATCTCACCCAGTGGAATATGATGAGCTAATCTTACGCCAGGAATACATCTCCCATAAACCTTATGCTTCAACGACATTTAACAAGAACGATGAAATTAGGATTGTCATCCAGCATCAAGACACTTTAACTCTTCCATGCATGAGCTTCATGTATTTGGATGGCTACTTTAAGCAAAAGGACGGTAGTCATACAGTGGTATCAAGGCATACACGTAATGCTTTGGCATTCCTGTTCCAGGAAATACGTTATGAACTTAATGGGATAGAGACTGATCGTACACTTAATGTCGGCATAGCATCAACCCTTGAAATATATGTCTCATTATGACCCTCGGGTTTGAATGGCTTAGAAAATGTAGGATAGTTCATAAACAAGCCTGCGGGCAAAACAACAGAAGAGTACCACCGATTTACTGCACGCGTTTCTCTAAAAATGCTTGCGGGTTAGTTTGAGGACATGCAGTGAATTATTGTGAATGCTAAACAGGAGCTTATTTTGGTGTGTAGCGCAACAGATAGCAACTCATACATTCAAGGAGCTCAAGAGGAGAATCAGATCATCATCAATAAAATTATATGAAAAATGGCGCACATCACTGTGGCAGAGGAGGAGCGTTTGAAGCTTTTAAAAGTTCTGAATATCGGTACATATCTGCCATTTACTTTCCGATCATGGGAGGTTTTTGAGTACCCAGTGCTACTGCCAGCGAGCAGCCAAACATGGCCTATTAAAACCTCAGTGTAGCTGGAAACACCAAGATTCATCATACTTGCATTCCATACCAATAGAAAGGGAATTTAGCAAATGATTCCACCATATTTGATGACTGTAAATTAACTAATGCCAGAGACTACATGAATTCCGAATTCTATCTGTATGACAATTTAATGCTACTGTGGGATCGGAAGTTATATTGTCTAGCATTTGACTGTATGCAAGGTTCCGTGCTTCTTACTGTGAAGGTGTTGAAGAGGAAGGATGTCTACTCAATCCACGGAAATTCAAGGAGCTGGCACCAGTCATCGTCATAGGCTGTTCTATGCAGAATGAGATAATTTAATCAGGACCAATAGATGTACGAATCGAATTTGAATCTTCATCAAATTTCCCAGAACACACTGCAGCGCTTGCTCTAGTTCTACATGACCTTGTAATTAACTATTGCCCACATACTGATGTTGTGCAGGGTGCTGTATAAGTGACTAAGTGCTGTGGCGTACACAAAGCATTTCACAATGACAACTTGCAGTGTGGGCGCCGTTGCTGACATTCAAGGTTTCTGTGATGATGAATGTAGACAATTCGTATTTAAAGATGTTGCACGCATAGCATACACAGAAGATGCTGGTATAACAGAGACATTCTCAGCAAGAATTGCATCACTGGGGCCCTTCAAGGATGTGAGCTGTGCTAGAATACGTAGGAGTGCAAAGTGGCTAACACGTTTCTTTCATGGACTCTACTGGGATGGTCCTGGTATATCTTATAAAGATATGATGAGGTCGCTTCTACATTCGATCATCCTGAGACCATCATCTACGTCAAAGGCGATAAGAAGATCACATTAATGCAGCTATTCACGACCGTGAATTTGACGGGTATTCCTGCAGTACATAAGCTCAAGAAGAAGATGTGTGAAAATAGTGTTGTGTCTGCTTACGAAAATGTAAAAGTACTTTTAAGTTGGATTAATGAAAGTAAATGTTTTTTTACCTCACATTCGGTGTTTTCCTTTCTTTCTATATACCTCCTACTTAGATAGTATGTAGCTCGGCACAGATGCTTGGTCTGTGGCTTTGTTCAAACACAGGAGATATAATTTTAGCCATGTTTGCTGTATGTCTTTGGAAGCGGACACGATCACGCGCTCGCCTGTTCCCAAAAACCTATACGTGCAGCATGATAGGCGAAATCCCATGCAATTATTACATATATTTTATTTTCCTATTTTCCTCCTTCTTAAACGTCACCTCCCTCATGCTTTAAACTAATATCTTGTGCATTTTGCACAGCCTTTATATACATTTGTAAAGGTAGGGATTTGTGAAATAGTAACAAAGACGTATGGTAACGAATAAGAATTTTTTATTCAGACATAAATACTCACAGCAGTAATACAGCTTTACATCCACAAATCTTGTTCTTTTTACAATACTCGAAGTAATATCGCTTTTAAATTCACAGTTCTTGTTACTGTTTGATAGTATTGGGTGGCTCTAAACATTTTCCACCCCAAGCACCTGAAATAATTTAATAATACAATGAAGCGGATGGCTGTAAAATGTTCATCCCAAAATTCTGCACTAAGATAAAGTGGGCGAAACTCACACTTAAAACTAGTATGACTTGGATAGCTAGCGGTAGGTGGAAGTTAAAAACTAATCTATTTACACACACACTCATACACTAAAGTGTAAAGTAAACTATTTTTTTCCATCATTTCATTTTTTAACTTTTTTATGAGTTTGGTTCAATTTTTAAATCTCTTTAACAAATACACTGCATATTTTTTTAATAATTTTATTATGTTTTTTTCCCGGCACTTACTGCTTGTATAGTCGTGCCTAGATATTATGGTACTTATTTAGAAAAAGAAACAGGCATAAATATTCACATGGACATTCACACTCAAATGCATTCACAAGCATACACACAGATGCACATAATCACTCACACATGCAGGCACGCCATACATCACACATACAATATTTAAACCTATGATAAAAGAGCCATACCATTAGGTACAAGCTCTCACTCAGCCAGTCTCTCTCTCTCTCTCTCTCTCTCTCTCTCTCTCATTCACACCGTCCCCTACCCCCTCTCGCGCTTCAAGTAAATAGTGAGAGTACAGGAATGTTTCGATCCTGTCATCACAAATGGCTGTTTTATCGTCATGAGATGGCAATCCAACTTTAAATTGCAGCATAGTGTTGCTGTACCAAATGTGGAGATTGTGGCGGAGCACCGCCAATGCCACTGTACAGGCACTGTAAGTTGTCTTCGACTGTGAGGGGATGTGAAGCCGCACGTCGCACACCCTTAGCGTGCCTCTGGGTGGCTCCATCTATTGTACGATATGCATTTATTTTGGATCTTAGGCCCACAAACTCCACAATCGGTAATACACCCACCTCATCTTTCATTAAGCTGATAACCTTCTTGTTCTGAGGAACAATACCGTAAGGATAATCGGCTGCGTATCCCGATGTGTAAAATTCATTACTGTGACACCTAACTACATCATATGGGTCGCAGATCTTCACCCAATAGACTAAGTTATTTGTATCCATATAAAGTATGGTTCCACGAAATGAGTGTAAGTAAATTCATCATTGAAGTTTTACATGTGGGGTTTAAGAGATTTTCAGTCTACACATACCCAAATAAATTGGTTTCGTAAACTCTACTGAAACTTTCTACATCCCCGTAGCAACAAAGTTCTCAATGAAAAGTGTGGCCCCCCTTAAAATTTGGTCTCGCGATGCACTGTCTTAAGGCTCATGGCCCATCTCATTGGGTTCTAATCAAAATATATATTCATTTCTTACATTTTCCATGGTTTTACCGGAAATTGAATTATTCATCAACTTGTAAAAGTCTTTTTCGAAGTCGTTAGTCGCGCCCGCCCTCTTTTCCGTATTTAATTCAATATACTACTTCAACCAGTGGGATTGATTAAAGGAGATAGCCCAGATTATTCTACCTAGCTCCAACCCTAAGCTGAGACATTGCTCGACATTATGATGATGAATTGCGTACCTCTGCTTGTGTCCAACAGTGGTCATCAGTTTAGGGATAGTGCTTCCTCGCAGAGCTTATTGCTCCGTGCATAACTGCAAGAAGCCTGTCATTTCATGCAAACTAACATGGTATATGAGGTCTGCCTCCACCACATACCCTAACATCAGAATCAACCGCCAGACCCAATATTTTTCCACCTAATCCCTATAATTCGATTTCGGGCACCCATTGATACCCACCAGCTAGCAGTGGCCGCATCATGGCGTGCCCATATAAGTTAATCACATCCAAATACATAATATAACTTGAATCGAGACTAATAATGTGTTTGTAGACAGGCATGCGGCGGCGCCGTTGACGATACACACATCGACGAGGCACAGTGCTTCAGTGCTGTTGCAGATATAGCTCACAGCGGAATGGTTCCACTGTTATGCACTGCCCCCTAAAATCGGGAGCAAACGACCTTGGTTATGTAACACGGTTGATAAGGGACTTAGACTCTGCAGGCACCAGCAGGCGGGAGTAATCCCGGACGCACACACTAGTCGCGCTAAGTGTGCGCGGCCGGGATTACTCCCGCCTGCAGAGTCTAAGTCCCTTATCAGCCGCCATCCAGTGTGGCCGAGCGGTTCTAGGCGCTTCAGTCTGGAATCGCGCGACCGCTACGGTCGCAGGTTCGAATCCTGCCTCGGGCATGGATGTGTGTGATGTCCTTAGGTTAGTTAGGTTTAAGTAGTTCTAAGTTCTAGGGGACTTATGACCTCAGATGTTAAGTCCCATAGTGCTCAGAGCCATTTTTGGAACCTTATCAGCCGCGTTATGTAACCAAGGTCGTTCGCTCCCTATATAAGCGGGCAGTGCATAACAGCGGAACCATTTTGCTATGAGCTCTATCTGCAACAGCACTGAAGCACTATGCCTCGTCGACGTGTGTATCGTCAACGGCACCACCACATGCCTGTCTACAAACACATTATTAGTCTCGAGAATATACTTGGAGGAAATGGAACATCCCAAACAGTTATATTAAATGGAGCTATAATCTTTCGTGGCTGCAGGGTTAATTTTACTCTGGACATCGCTACTGGTAATTCTGGTAGTGGTTGGTTTACCCTAATCATCGTACATTGTGAAAACGCCACCCTTCCTGGACTGGAATCTTTCGCCGATCGAGATGTCATCGCCTACGACACGTGGCATTGTGGTATTGATCCAAAGACCCAAAGTAGACCTACCTATGTTTATAGTAACATGCCATTTACATTATATACAGTCCTGTATATTGTATGTGAAGAAGGGGTGGCGCGGTGGCGTGACGGTATTTAACAGACACTTGGTTTTTCATCTGTCCTGTAATGTGGTTTAGTGCTCGGCGCTGTGGATCCAAACGAAGCTTCTCGATAAAATCTGATAATATTTGAGAATACTCGAACTTTCTGGAGGGAATATGGTGCGGGTAGATGCGCTTCTACTCGACGAAATATAGAATGCACGCAGTACGTACTCACTGATATCTACTGTGGACCTCTTAACTGTAGACTGTGTTTCGGATGTGTCAGCGCGCCATAGCTCGTAGACTTGAAACTCCAGGTGTGTTCAGAGGGTCTGTTTCTCGACTTCTGGAGTTTTGGGTTGGGCAAGTGAACTGGAGCGGATTGTTAAATGTTCAAATGGCTCTGAGCACTATGGCACTTAACATCTGAGGTCATCAGTCCCCTAGAACTTAGAATTATTTAAACCTAACTAACCTAAGGACATCACACACATCCAAGCCCAAGGCAGGAGTCGAACCTGCGACTGTAGCGGTCGCGCGGTTCCAGACTGAAGAGCGGATCACTTCCAGGATCATTCCGATTAGGATGTTGTCATTAGCGATGCGCATTGGCGTCACTGTTGATGGACCTTATTAGTGGTGTGGGTGTGCCTCATAAGTGGGACATGGCCTGTTTGTGAGAAGTGGTCTTTTGGCCGAACATTTAACCTTGTGTGTTCAGTATTACACTTGTCTAAGATTCGGAACAACAGTATTATATTAATCTTTAGTCTTTAACTGAAGCAAGCAGCTGTTGAGGATCCATAAACTTTCCCAGCATAGTACTCGATGAAATTCATATTGTATCTCCAAATGTAACATGACGTCATCTTGACACAACCCATGAGGATTATTTGCCTTGGCATCTCAATTTACAAACTGGCAACGTCCTCCACAGATCCTACACTCAAAGAAAAGAAGCATATCAGTAGCAGTCAAAAGTTCGATGCTACCCCTCGTTTTCTTGAGCATTGCGTCCCAGGACAGCTCACACGCTGTGAAATAAAAGGCAGGTTCCAGAGATAATGTGGCCATACATGGACTCCGGAACGTTTCAAAAACATTCACAAGCTAGTGCACGTCAGTGTCCATGTATAGACTTATGTATTCACCCAAATTTGGAATGTCGAACTCCCACCAGACAGTCATGAGATGTTCATAATCTGCACCAGTTATGGCATTGCCTGTGAGAGTACTGGTAAATACAGTTATGTCAAGTAGCATGGTTTCGTCGAGTTTCGCCTTACTATCCAGATACTCATAAGGGAAAACTCCTTTCTAAGTCACGAGCTGAAACTTTTCCTCATTGGGGTAAGCAGATCAGGTGATATGCATATCCTCCTAAGGTAGAGTTTCAACGAGTTTGTGGAGTGACACCTGCATAAAACGTAGTGTACCAACGAAGCTGAGCGTAATTATTGGCGTCATTCGTTTGGAGAGTGAAATATACTTCTCAACGCTCTCAGGCAGGATACTGACCTGATTTTTCTCCCAACCTAAATCAACCAATTGCTCTATTAGAAAGTGAGCGTCATACCAACTTAAGTTATGGAAGAAAACGGGTATGTGATAACCAACTTCAAATTGCATGCATTGTGAGCTGCACAATGGAACTGCCCCGTAAGATGACAATGATTTCTATGGGGAGTTTCAGCTTTTCTGTCTAATGGCAGCCACAAATATGACAGTTAACCACTTCATTGTATAATTTTTTATCCTCCTCCAATTCAGTCATGGGGATGTTGGTGCTGTGAAGCCTTCAACATTCCATGAGAGTTTTTCATGCTCAGTGAGCAACCAAACCTGACATAAGATTCATAGCGGTTGAGAGGTGAATCATATGAACATAGAATTTGGTATACCGTTGCATAATGTACGTGTTTTTGCATGAAGGTGGTATGTGACGCTAAGGGCCTTTCACAACGGTTAATAGGGGCAAGGACACATTAGAAGTCTGCACATACAACAAACGTACATCGTTCCCGGTGGTAAGCATTCTTGAATTTAATGAACTTGTTTTCAGCCTGTAGGCATAACAAAATGTACTAGTTCCTACGATGCACAGTCCGTCAGATGTCTTTTAAACACTTCTCGTCTGAGAAGTTATTTAGAATCTGAACTAAATGTTTTTCTTATCTTTGTGTTTCGATAACTGGTTGCAAAGGATGCGGGACTTGTCTCTGATCCATACATAGTGCTGGTTATGACATTCAGAGACGAGCAGCATGTTTACACGAAGCTCATGCTCACCTGCATATTTCGAAAAATGGAGGGGGCCAAATATAATATGCTTGTCCTGCTCATCTGGCTTGCTTTTCTGGTTCTTCTTCAGGCTATAAACGTGAACTGATATTCTGGGATTGGGTGCCTCAAATTCTGCTATGTCCTGAACCTTTACTGGGCACTCAATGCCATCGAAGTTATAACATCCACGAATGTTAAGACCTATTCTGTATCGAGATGTGCGCTATGGGTGTTTAATTTTTCTTTCAAAAGTCAGGATTGACCATGCAAAACAAGCATTTTTTTCATTTTCAACGTTAATGCATCCTGTTTCTTCTTAATATCCTCAGGGAATTTGACATAATTGGAGCCTCCATTTAACGGATATTAGATATTAATATTTTTTCTCGAGGTGTAGTATTTGGCTGAATGCTTTAGCTGACCCTCTTACTTCCATCTCGGAAAACTGGGCCAGTATAGCACCCATGGTGGATTCACGATACCACTCGGCGATTGATGTACTTCGAAATATAATGCCATTATCACCCCAGATGTAGTGTAAGGTTTTCTCCTCAGCAGCACTCTGCTGTTTCGGGCGGGTGAGTCAACTCGCAGCAGAGCACTGCATTACATTTAATGGAAATATATCTCGGATCATCTAGGGCTTTCAGGAGCTCTGCCTCTAGCACCAGGAGGCATGCTTCTAGAAACCTGACTAGGTCACCATACCCCCAGCCAGATTCCTAATTCTAGTAAACGAGATACGCCCCTCAAAGGCTCTAGTAACCGCTGAGTATTGTAGATGGGCCATGAAGCCGCTAATCTGATCTCCTTCACTATCAGGATGGGGTAGAACATTACCACTAGCCACAGGTTCATTGTCATTAACACTACAGCTAGGTGACGACTGCATCCAGCTGATGGATGAGGCGCTGGGGATGAAGCGCTTTCAGGGGGTGGGGGGGTGGGGGGGGGGTGGAGGGGGAAGATCGTTGTTCCGACTGAACCACCCACGGACGCCAGATGGTATGCGATAGTTTGGGGACAGGTACTGCAGCAGTCGCGGCTGCCTTTCGCGTGGCATTGAGCAGTGCTTTGCACGGCAGCGCACGCCACTCGGGTGTGTGTTTGACACCCGCCCCCACAATCACCGGTCTAGGTGCAAATGCCGCATCAAGTTCTCGTCGTGGTGGTGTTGGTGTCACCTCTGTAACATACGAATAACTGGAAAAACTAAGCACAATGCTCAAGATTTTTTTAAAATATAAGCTGTAAACAAATAATGACAATTAAGTAAATCACGAGCCAGAATAATAATTACATGCTTTAACGATGACTGTCACATTATAATCACCTTTTACATTCTGGGTCTCAGGGTTGAGCAGTTCAGTCGATCTATCTGGTAGTTTTCCCAACCAGTCAAATATCTCCATCTCCTGCTCCAGAAGGGAGAGATCGCAGTCTTTCAGCATCCACCATCTCACGTTCCCACTCAAGCATCTCTCCCTCGCCGGAATTGTTGTTGTTGTTGTGGAGCCATCGATCCATCTCACAGAAGTTGCCTACAACAAGATATTGATTATTACAGACAACAACAAAAAAATTGTATTGAATTTAACCACAGTGTGATATTGATTATACATAACTGTGAAAAAATTAAATAAATAATTAAAAAGTTCATAATACATTTAAGTGATGACTCCTGGTCATCTCTCTCGACACATACCCCTACAAGAATCTCATTTGCCTCTTGAGCAGTAGGAACATCTACAACATTGAATCATATATACCTCACACAACTGTTTATGACGAAAAAAAGTATATGGGCAATATATTACAACCGTACTTTCTTGCTCGATTTCAGACTCCGGCTGCAGAAGCTCAGTGTCCATCAGCTGCTGTTCTAATGAAGCAACAGCGAGATCCAAAGTTTTATAAGCACTTGTTTCGATCTGAATACATCAAGAGCAGTTTTCTGAACATGTAAACTACCGCACGGATTTTGGAGACGTACTTACATGATGGTAGCACAAGCTATTCCACTTGATGGGGACTCTCAGCTTCCAGATGCTGCTGCTCTAATGCTAGAATAACAGTAGACATGTTATAAGCACTTGTTTGGATTTGAACACTTTAAGAGACACTTTTTGAACATATAACCATCACACACAGAATTTTGAGATGTGCTTACATGATGGTAGCATGACCTCTTCTGCTTGCTAGAGACTTTCGGCTTCGGCCTGGCGTTCTAATTCGATCAACATTTCGGGAATGAATGTTGTATTAGTAAGAAAAAAGTACTTTTATAACCACTTGTTAAGAAACTGTATCACAATGTCGAAAAATTTTGAATACTTTGCTAAGATATTTTGGAACTGTCGCAATTTGAACTCATAACTTTCTTTATAAACACTTACATGGCTATTGACCCAAGTTTGGCCGTTTTCCACCACCACTGCCGCTGGCATCACTGCTGGCTAATCGTTTCATGGTGCAGCACGAATCACACTGCCACAACTATGCGCTATCAAAGGCTAATGATGATTGCGGTGGGGGTTGGGCTTTATATAGCTTCAGACTCCACCCTCCATTTTGTTGAGGACCAATAGGAACTCAGAGTACCACACCAGCAAGATATAACTTGTCTCCTTTTTTTCTTCAAGCAGGCTTGGTGCAGCTGTTTGAGGAAAATATCACATCTAGGGGGAGGAAAACAAGATCTGAGACGAACATACTGTGTTTGCCGGCGAGTGGATGGAAAATTGGATGCAGCTGCTAGCTTTAGAAAAACATTCTTTGTTCAGTATGAGACATATGGATAGTTTCACATGCCCATTGGCAGCTGCATTCCTCGAAGTATATGTTGTTTTTTTCCTTAGAATAGAGCTGTGGGGGAAGATGCTAACCTTCGAAACCGGTAATGACCAACAAAGCGCGCCTTGAGAGCGCAATAGTACACTGATTCCAGTTGCTGTCTGCCGCCCCCCTGACAGAGGCAGACAAGTGGTCATCAGTAGACCGCCGGACCCGTGGCCGAGGTGGCCGAGCGGCGCATGTGTCAAGGTTGTGTCACTAGGCCGCCTGTGAGTTACGAGTTTGCCTGGCGTGGCACTTTGTACGTCAAAAGGCCTGCAGCTGGCCAGAGGGCGGGTGGCAGTGGGATGCCTGTTGGGCCGGCAAGGGACTGCTACCTGATGCGGGAGGGCTGCTCGGAGCCGGCCACACCAGTATTGCACTCGAGACTTGCAGACCACCTCAGCGTGTCTTAACGACTTTGTGATCGCAAAATATGAAGCGATGAAGCGATTATAAGCTAAGCAAGAGTATCCATGTCCTACGAAATGCAAATTATGTCCTTCTCAGGGCATAAGTCTCTGGTTTCCCATTCTCTGAATTCCTACCACCTATTCCCGTTTTATAAACAATTTCCAACAATAATTTCCGTTAATGTTACGCCCTCTGAACTGACAACTAATTTGTACAGTGAAAATTAGGAATTGACGCCCAAATTCGAAATTCCCGCCAAAATTTGAAATTCACTCCACTAGGGTACGTTGGGTGAGGGTGGGGGAGGGGTGGACGAGGGGTGGGGCAGGGGTGGGTTAGGGGTGGGGGAGGGGGCTGGGGCACATGTGCAGGCTGAGAGAAACACGTGACGTCATCCAGGGACCAGGGCGCGGGTGGATGGGGGCTGGGCTGATTAAGTAATCAATTTAATTAATTTTCATATGAATTTGATATCAAAAGTGGGGTCATAACCCCAAGTCCCTACTGCTAGAGGATCAAACGTTGTGTCATTTTGCGAACATTGGCGTTGACACCACATGAGTACAGAAGCCGAGCATATAGACGTGAGCGTCTGCCAGGGAAATGGTTGTGGGCCAAGGAAGAGGAAGAACCTGAGGTGATAGTAAACTGCAGGAGTTGGCAGTGTGAGCTCTCAGTGTTATCGTATTGTATGTGAAGAGGGGGTGGCGCAGTGCCGTGACGGTACTTAGCAGACACTTGGTTTTTCATTCGACCTCTAATATGGATTAGTGCTCGACGCTGTGGATGTTACAAACGAAGCTTCTCGATATATCTGAGAGTATTTGAGAATACTCGAACTTTCAGGAGGGAATATGGTGTGGGTAGATGCGCTCTACTCGACGAAATATAGAATGCATGAGGTACGTTCTCACTGTTATCTATTGTGGACTCCTTAACTGTAGACTGTGTTTCGGGTGTGTCAGCTCCCCATAGCTTGTGGTCCTGGAATTCCGCGTGTGTTCAGAGGGTCTGTTTGTACAGTCCTGGAGTTTTGGCTTGGGCACGTGAACTGGAGCGGATCGCATCCAGGATCATTCCCATTAAGATGTTGTCATTAGCGACGCACATTGTTGATGAAATTCGTATCAGATCTCCAACCGGAACATACCGTCATCCTGACATAATTTTTTGGCGATCCACCTGGCGGCCATCTTCAGGTGAGTAAACCGTCGCACTGTCTCGCCGGAATTGAAATCAAACACATAGTGGCGGCTCCTTTACACACGGCCTGTAGATCCACTGCACGTGTGCGGACATTGCTGCCCTCTAGCTCAAAACATGACAGCGCATCGGAGTTGAAAACTCGCGGAGACGATAAATCGATATCAAACACATTTGACACGTTTTGATGACCGAAATAATGACCGTTGCTTTTCAATGACAAACAAAACAGTGTTCCGACTGTTACTTAAAGGATACCCCTTATCTCTGTTTATAATATTGTCAAATAGCCGGATTTCAGTTGCTTATCTCATTACAGTCTGAATAACGTATCTCATTCTACAACATTTTATGTCCTTCAGTAAGACAATGTCTGGCTCAAATACATCCATGTAACGATGGTGCTCCACGCATCGATCCTGGACCATACGAATCGTTTGCTTTCCCGCAATGACAGGGAATTTTGTACACACAGGGCTTCCTCAAACCCAAATCATCCTTCGCTGAGCCCAGCAGCGCTCTAGTCTTAGTTGGCGTACGGAATACACTTTCAATATAAAATCTCTTTATAATCGTTCCTATTTTTGAAGATAGCCGCACGGTCTAAGGCGCTGCAGTCATAGACTGTGCGACTGCTCCCGGCGGATGTTCGAGTCCTCCCTCGGGCATGGGTGTGTGTCTTTGTCCTTAGGATAATTTAGGTTAAGTAGTGTGTAAGCATAGGGACTGATGACCTTAGCAGTTAAGTCTCATAAGATTCCACACACATTTGAACATTTTTTGAACATTTGAAGATATGCTTCTCTTGAAAGGTAGGAACGCCACTGATTTCCTTGTGTCTTCTGTTGGTTACCACGGAGGTCCAATCTGTAAAGCACAATGGATCTCATTGTTGGGGTAACCATCCTACTTGAGCACTGCTTTTAGATGATCCAGTTCTTGTGTCAAGCTATCTGCATCTGAGATGGCTTAAGGTCTTTTTACCAATGTACGTAGGATTCCTTTGCGTTGGTATGATGGATGACAACTTGATGCATGAAGATCTCGGTCCGTTTACTTGGTCTTACGACAAACACTGTGTCCTAATGTCACTCCTGTAGGCCAAGACATCTAAAAACGAAAGTTTTCCATCCTTTTCAACTTCCACTGGGAACTTTATATCGAGATGCAGACAATTAAACTGAGCTAGGAAACGACTGAGAATATCCTTCCCGTGTGGCAATACAATAAATGTGTGGTCGACGTATCTACAAAAACAAGTTGGTTTTAAGAACACCGTCTTCGGTGTCATGAGCTCAAAACCTTCCTTAAACAATTTGTCTACTGTGGGGGATAATAGCCTCCCAATAACCAGACCACCAGTTTGTTAGAAGTATTTGTGGTTATTAATGACTGTGTACTAAAAGAAGCTATTGAAACCCGGTTATCTGAAATAATATAAACAGAGATATGGAGTATCCTTTAAGCAAGAGGTGGAATCCTGTTTTGCTTTATATTAAAAAACAACGGTCTTTATTTCGGTCATTAAAAGGTGCCAACAGCGTTTGATATCGATTTATCTTTTCCGCGAGTTTTCACCATTGGCGTGCTGTCGTGCTTTGCGCTAGAGGGCAGCAATGTTCGCGCTCGCGCGGTGGACCTATAGGCCGTGTGTAAAGGAGCCGCCGCTAGGTGTTTGATTTCAGCTCCGGTGAGTTAGTGCGACGGCTTACTCACCTGAAGATGGCGGCCAGTTGTGAAGATGACGTATGGTCCGATTGGAGAACAAATATGAATATCAAGCGCTTGTTGTTTCTATGAAGTATATGTGATACGTTATATGATACATGATGTTGTCTTGAAAGTTTGAAAGTTATGTGGTACACCACATGATAGTTATTTTATGTAGTGTTAATTTATTTCGTTCTCAATGTCAGTTAAACTCTAAACTCTGAGATAGATGTTCTTTAAAGTCACGTTATTATGCTCACATTACAACGATCAAAAAGTTTCCATTTGAGGACGTTGCTGCAGCGTATATGTAATGTAGCGCGACATCGATGCCGTAAATAAGCACCGGCATGTAGGCCCCAGATTAGTGTGACATGCGTGTCTTGCCGAGGTGTAAATGCAGACACGTGAACAGTGGCGATGTTAATACCAAACGTGTCCAAACAGGACCACCGCGCTGTCGTTCTTTTCTTGGCTGCCGAAAGACAAGTACCGGCAGACATTCTTCGAGGAACGAAGAAATGAGAAATTACGGCATGCTATTAAGACGAAAGGCCCGGGAAAACTGTGACAATAAGGGCTACAGGCCCATGATAACGCACGTCTCCTTATCGTAAATGCCGTAACACTGAAGTTACGCCAACTCAAGTGGGAGACACCTGAACATTCCCCCTTTAGTACCGATCTCTCCCACACTTATCATCACGCCTTCGATCCCTTAAAAAAAAGGCCTCAAGCGGTGACGATTCTGTGTGACGAGGATGTGCAGCAGGCAGTTACTGACTTCTTCACGTAGCAGGGCACAGTATTTTACAAAACGCTTGTCTTCAACCCGGTGCGTGGGTGGGATGATTGGCTCAGTGATCACGGCAGTTTTTGCGAGGTTGGCATACCGATTCTGGGCTGTACGGCCTTCGAACGGAAACTTGTTGGTCGGCCCTGATAAACTTTCTATGAAGTATTGTTTGACTGTTCACTATCGTGCTGTCTTTTAATTATGTACATACAAGGAATGTTGCTATGACACGTATGAAGGCTTAGTGTGTCTATAGATTATGTAACTCTACCCATTATACAGTGCGAGTCAAAAGTCCTTAGACACCTTCATAAGTTGGAAGATTAAAGGGAAAACTGAAATGTGATGATGGGAACGTAGGTTTGACGTGGGGCCGCAACTTTTGGAGTGAATGTCATTCGTGGCCGCCATCTTGAAATCCTCCATTTTGGTTTCAAGTCATTTTTTTTAAATGGGAAGGGGGGTGTATGACATATCAAATAACACTCCATTGAGCTCTGGAATTTAGTGGTGTAATTTGCTTTTCTCTAGCTTGTACAGTTTAGAGGTTATTAATGTTCAAAGTTACCCTGATACCGACTCATGTGTTTCTTTATTCCAGGTGATCTAAAATGGATCTGACACGTGAACAGAAGATCACCTCTAAACTGTGCAAGATAGAGAAAAACAAATTACACCACTAAATTCCAGAGCGCAAGGGAGTGTTATTTGATGTGTCATACACCCCCCTTCCCATTTAAAAAAATTACTTGACACCAAAATGGCGGATTTCAAGATGGCGGCCATGAATGACATTCGCTCGAAAAGTTGCGGCCCCACGTCAAACCTATGTTCGCGTCGTCACATTTCAATTTTCCCTTCAATCTTCCACCTTATGAAGGTGTCCAAAGACTTTTGACTCGCCCTGTATAACCTTTTCCCTTGGACAAACCTTAATGTGACTTATTTTGTACATCGTCAGAGTACCCGTTGCATACAATATTTTGTCAGTGGTTACGAACGAACCTAAGTATTGGCTGACTGGAACAAGTGAATGAATGTTCTTTCATAGAAGTGAAACAAGACATTCATTGCAAGCTGTCTTGTTTAACTGTTGTGGCAGACAGTTATTTAAATTTCGATCTCTTGCCACTGTAATATTTATGGTCAATAAACGTTAAGCAGTCATTCTGCGCTTTATTAACGCAGTTATCGTTCCCACAAAAAAAAAAACAAAAGAAGAGTGACCCTCTGCATATTATCATTTGCCGAAAACTTCGAATCCGTATCTCGATCCGTTCAGAAAATGAAACGAAGTTTCGTCTTGGGACACTCGCTCAGCGCAGGTGACCCATGCTGTGTGTCGAGCGCCGCAGCGCTTGCTGCTGCTCGCTGCTACCACCCGTGCCCCTAGCCCACCCCGCGCCGCCACCTCCGTGCAGCCGGGATGCGCCGCCAGAAGCCGGCGGTGATCAGTCCCGGATGATGCCCTTTAAAAGCTCGTCAGTATTTGGGGACTCCCCGACCACTAAGCGCCACCTCCCCCCCCCTCCCTCTCACCCCCCCCCCCTCCTCCACCCACGCTGTTCCCCTACTCCTCTCGTGACGCGTCGAGGTGGGCTTAAATTTGCGAGCGCCGCAGAATAGTTAAATCCCTTTTATGGAATCAATTACCGTGATTAATGACTGGAGATTGTCTCCCGCAGAAATCCAAATGACTCTATTAGCGGCGTGTCGCGCAGGAACTTTAAGCTTGATGGGCGACTGCATTAAATATGAATGCGCGCCGAGAATAATAGATTTTGTCATTTCATAATCTCCCCATAAGCTCTTCACAGCCTGAAGGGAGTTTCGTACCTGTCCATAATTCAATCCGTTTCCTTCTAGCTGAGAGCAGTTAAAATTATGGATATCAACATGCCACTCTAAGAGCAATACGGAAGTTTCTTTTCGATTTTATCATTATATTGTGCAAGATCTATTTCGCAATCCACACCATATATTCAGTAGGGTTTAGATTTTATTCAAAATCAATATCAAAAACTATGTTTATTAGTTTATTTATTGATTCCTTTGTTAAATTTCTCGTTGTGGGTCTCTAGACCATATTTACTTTACCTGTTCTGTAGTTATGGTGGAACCCAATTTCTCAACCTTTCTAATCCCGCGATTGCAGCAACGTTATCACTAGCATAGGTGTTTGCTGAGCAGCTATAACCACAAAGAAATGTGTGAGACATCTACATCTACGTCTATGACTATATCTACATCTGTACGCCACACTCATAAAGGTGTTTGTAGATTATTGCAACAGCACCATTTTCCCCTCCAGCAATTCCAGTCATGTATTGTGTCTAGAACAATGATTTTGGCAACTCTTCGGCATGATTTTTACTGCTGAATTCATTCTATATCGTATACCCTTTTTTCTGCTTCACTACGTGTACTCGGTGCATTATATTAATAACTGATCCATGTAGCTTTTGCTTCTGTGCTGCTTGTTCCTTGTTGCTATCGTAGTGAAAGTATCTTGTACGAGTGTCTAAAGCATTTCACAATAGAAAACGCCGAAACTAAAAATTTAAGAAATATAAAAAAGAATTAAATTGTACTAAACACACTAAAAGTGCCAAAAAAATCACTGCTAAGGGAGATTATCACTCGGAGGGAGTACTGTCCTTGTAACCTCACCTTGGAGAATGGGCACTTGTAATATCGCGGTCTCTCCCTGGCTCACAACGTCTTTCATGTAGCGTCTCCCTCTGCAGCTTAGTACGAAATATGCCTCAAAACGGAACTCGCAGAAGTGTGAAATTTTTACCTCTCACATTTCGTTTCATCACGATATGGACATTTCCCTGACGCTTCTGAAATGTGTCCTATTGTCGATCTCTTTTTTTAGTCAAACTTGTACCACGAATTTCTCTATTCTCCAACTTTCTTCAGTAGCTCCACATTAATTATTTCATCTACACATCTAATTTTTTACTTTCTTGTCCAGTTGCACATTCTAAAAACTTGTATTTTCTTCTAATCCGAAATGCTTATCGTTCACGCTTCACTTCCAGATAAGGCTACCCTCCATACACATATATTCAGAGTAGACTTCCTAACAAAATAATTTATATTTGATAACAACACGTTTTTTGTCTTTCATCGTGATTTTATTGCTATTGCCAATCCAAATTTTATATCCTCTCTGCTCCGGCCATCGTCAGTTATTTTTCTGCCGAAATACCAACCCCACCGACTATTTTAATGCCTCATTTCCTAATCTAATTCTATCAGCATCACCTGATTTGTCTGCATTGCATTACTCTTGTTTTTTTCGTCTTGATAGTCTTCTTATATCCTATTTTAGGGATACAATCCATTCCGTTCCTGTCGTCAATGTCATCAGCAAACCACCAAGTATTTTTGTCTTCTCGCTGAACTTAGCCGAGTGTCAACGCGACAGACCGACAGGTAGGGGAACTGGATTCGACTCTCGCTACAGCCAGCGATTTTTGCTCAGTGGGGTGGGCTGGACCGGGGTGCACTCTGCCTCCTGAGGCCAATGGAGGAGATATCGGGTTGAGATGTACCAGCTCCAAGGCGAGAACGTCTACAACGGCCATGAGTGCGGTGTTGTGACCCCATGCACTGCCGTACTACGAGGGTGAGTCAAATGAACACCTTAAATTTTTTTTTAAATATTGGTTATTGTGCAGAAGTGGTACAAAGCTTTTCAACATAACCTCCCTCACGCTCAATGCAAGTCCTCCAGCGCTTACAAAGTGCATAAATTCCTTTAGAAAAAAATTCTTTTGGTAGTCCGCGCAACCACTCATGCACCACATGGCGTATCTCTTCATCAGAACAGGACTTCTTTCCTCCCATTGCGTCTTTGAGAGGTCCAGACATACGGAAATCACTTGGTGATGAGGAATGGCGCCATTCCTTGCTCGCTCTCTTCCTTTCCGGTTGGTGGAAGTTAACCCAGGTTTCGTCCCCAGTAACGATTCTTGCAAGGAAGCCATCACCTTCTCGTTCAAAGCGCCGAAGAAGTTCTTCACAAGCATCAACACGTCGTTCTCTCATTTCAGGAGTCAGGTGCCGTGGCACCCATCTTGCAGACACTTTGTGAAACTGGACCACATCATGCACAATGTGGTGTGCTGACCCATGAATAATGCGTAAAAATGCTGCAATGTCATTCAGTGTCACTCGGCGGTTTTCCTTCACTATGGCTTCAAGTGCTGCAATGTTCTGTGGAGTCACAACTCGTTGTGCCTGACCTGGACGAGGAGCATCTTCCACTGAAGTCACACCAGTTGCACACTTCCTAATTCATTCGTAGACTTGCTGCTGTGACAAACATTCATCACCGTACTGAACCTTCATTCGTCGATGAATTTAATAGGTTTCACACCTTCAGTACGCAAAAACCGAATAACAGAACGCTGTTCTTCCCTGGTGCAAGTCGCAAGTGGGGCGGCCATATTTATACTGATACTGCGACGGTATGTGTGCATCTGCACTATGCTGCCACCTACAGGCCATTCTGCAAGCTGTTTGTAGCACGTTTACCAACTTACAGGATAACGGCGCGAAATTTCGAGTTGTTATTACAAATTTGAGGTTTTCATTTGACTCACCCTCGTACATGCGAAGAGGGTAACACCGCGATCGTCGACTGTCGCGTGGTCTTCAGGGCCTCGTCACTGCGTTTCCTTTGTCCTGGAACTTCAATTCACTTTAGAAATTTATTCAGTGTTTCCTTTACTGTTTGCTCAGTGTACAGATTGAAGAACACTGGGAAGTGACTACGACCTATCTAATCCCTTCTCAATCTCTACTTCCTTTTCATCCCCTTAGATCGTCATAGCTTCCGTTTGGTTTCCGTACAGACTGTAAATAAAATTTTGCTCTCTGCATTTTACCCCTAATACCTACCAAATTGGAAAGAATGCATTCCACAAAAAATTCAGAAAATCTTTCTGTGAGTCTAAAGATGCTATAAACTTAGGTCTGCATTTCTGCAACGTATCTTCTATGAAATGTCGAAGGATCAGTATGCGCTCTCGTGTTCAAAATTTTCTCTGTAACTCAAACTAATTGACACGTCCTAACAAGGACGTTAATTAACGAGACGACTCAATCAACAGGTCCTAGTGGCAGGACTGAGTAACAAGTTGAGCATCGTTTTTTCCTTTTAAATAATATCTTGACCAAATTTACTACCACGATATAGTTCACCAGTATATCAGACAGTTTCTTTCATTTGACAATAAACCACTTACTAATTACTAGAATTATTTTTTTCTATTGAAGCAGTGTAAAATTAGGAAAAGTTCATCTACATTGAGAATCCAAATTTTGCATTACGTACCAAAAGGATTACAAAAGCAGTTTACTAGCTTCAGCCATCATTTTTTTTCTTATTAAAACACGTAATAGATATACTCTTTGTGCTTCAAAGATTTCAGGCATAACAATTTGCTCAAAGCAGTCCTTAGACCTCAATGAATAAGTTACGTAGAACCAGTCCACTGTGAGATCAGGGTGCAAGCCCGCAGACGGGACTTTATAGTCCGAGGTGGGCCTCAGGCACTCGATCCGCGGTGACAAGGCGAGAAGTTAACAATGGCGCGACTACAACATAGATAAAACCTCTCTTAAATAAAGGAGCGATAAAACAACAGTTCATTGCCCCATCTCAGATACAATACTCAAGGCTACAGCAGAAGCGGACGCGAGAAATTTAACAGCGTCAAAACCAAACATTAATCTAAAAACAAAAAAATTCATATTAAAGTTAACAAGCGTCCCAAACAATACAAAGTATCTTCTCGGGGGCAAAGCACCATGTACCGGTTACCTCAGCCATGAATAAATCCTCGGCCAGAAAATTTAAGTTATCAGCGCCAATATTTTAAGACCGAAAGATTGCTGAGACAACTATTGACTAAAACCTGACGAGAATTGAAAACCACTGTTGCTTCCGCACAACAGTTGTCACTACCACCAAGGGGAGCTCCCTTGTTGATAAACAAAAGCTGAACAGTTAAAGTACAAAACAGCACATACAGGTCGTAAGATCCTTTCAAAGAAATTAAAAACCGGTAATACTAAAAGGACTTCACCTGAAATGATATACCGGCGGTATTAGCACTTTAAGTTTAAGAGGAACAGGCCTTAATACACTCCTGGAAATTGAAATAAGAACACCGTGAATTCATTGTCCCAGGAAGGGGAAACTTTATTGACACATTCCTGGGGCCAGATATATCATATGATCACACTGACAGAACCACAGGCACATAGACACAGGCAACAGAGCATGCACAATGTCGGCACTAGTACAGTGTATATCCACCTTTCGCAGCAATGCAGGCTGCTATTCTCCCATGGAGACGATCGTAGAGTTGCTGGATGTAGTCCTGTGGAACGGCTTGCCATGCCATTTCCACCTGGCGCCTCAGTTGGACCAGCGTTCGTGCTGGACGTGCAGACCGCGCGAGACGACGCTTCATCCAGTCTCAAACATGCTCAATGGGGGACAGATCCAGAGATCTTGCTGGCCGGGGTAGTTGACTTACACCTTATAGAGCATGTTGGGTGGCACGGGATACATGCGGACGTGCATAGTCCTGTTGGAACAGCAAGTTCCCTTGCCGGTCTAGGAATGGTAGAACGATGGGTTCGATGACGGTTTGGATGTACCGTGCACTATTCAGTGTCCCCTCGACGATCTCCAGTGGTGTACGGCCAGTGTAGGAGATCGCTCCCCACACAATGATGCCGGGTGTTGGCCCTGTGTGCCTCGGTCGTATGCGGTCCTGATTGTGGCGCTCACCTGCACGGCGCCAAACACGCATACGACTATCATTGGCACCAAGGCAGAAGCGACTCTCATCGCTGAAGACGACACGTCTCCATTCGTCCCTCCATTCACGCCTGTCGCGACACCACTGGAGGCGGGCTGCACGATGTTGGGGCGTGAGCGGAAGACGGCCTAACGGTGTGCGGGACCGCAGCCCAGCTTTATGGAGACGGTTGCGAATGGTCCTCGCCGATACCCCAGGAGCAACAGTGTCCCTAATTTGCTGGGAAGTGGCGGTGCGGTCCCCTACGGCACTGCGTAGGATCCTACGGTCTTGGCGTGCATCCGTGCGTCGCTGCGGTCCGGTCCCAGGTCGACGGGCACGTGCACCTTCCGCCGACCACTGGCGACAACATCGATGTACTGTGGAGACCTCACGCCCCACGTGTTGAGCAATTCGGCGGTACGTCCACCCGGCCTCCCGCATGCCCACTATACGCCCTCGCTCAAAGTCCGTCAACTGCACATACGGTTCACGTCCACGCTGTCGCGGTATGCTACCAGTGTTAAAGACTGCGATGGAGCTCCGTATGCCACGGCAAACTGGCTGACACTGACGGCGGCGGTGCACAAATGCTGCGCAGATAGCGCCATTCGACGGCCAACACCGCAGTTCCTGGTGTGTCCGCTGTGCCGTGTGTGTGATCATTGCTTGTACAGCCCTCTCGCAGTGTCCGGAGCAAGTATGGTGGGTCTGACACACCGGTGTCAATGTGTTCTTTTTTCCATTTCCAGGAGTGTAGATCCTGTGGTTGCCTACAAGGGATAGGGTTGAGCACACGTGACGAAAGTTCAGAAATAGGCAATACCAAAACGGGACTGAAAAATTGATGGCAGAGAGTTGAGCATCAAGCAGTCAATAATCACTTAACTGGTGCAGCACAAACAACAGCCAGAGGGCGGAATGAGTGTCACAGAAATGTCAATCAACGTTCACCACTAAAATGGATAGCGGCAGATCCCAAGCTCTATCTTTGATCAAGAGTGGAAAGCAAGCCGGGCAAAGCTCCGGTCAAACTACTCATCAGACAGTCCGGCGCCGGCCTGAGTGGCCGAGCGGTTGTAGGCGCTACAGTCTGGAACCGCAGGGCCACTACGGTCACAGGTTCGAATCCTGCGTCGGGCATGGACGTGTGTGATGTCCTTAGGTTAGTTAGGTTTAAGTAGTTCTAAGTTATAGGGGACTGATGACCTCGGAAGTTAAGTTTCATAGTGCTCAGAGCCATTTGAACCATTTTTGAGACGGTCCGGCCGGAATCCACCAGTAACGACTGGCATGCCGCAATAACTGCCGCATGCCGCAGAACACTACAACGTCAGTGCCCACACACGGGGGCCCGCTGCTGGAATATGCGCACACCTGGAAAGCCAGCCACGCTAACCAAACAAGTACGCCCCGCCTCGTGCGCCGTCCTCTCCCAGCCACCCCCCAAACCCTCGGCTCGAATGTCAACTTCACCGTCCCCCCGCCAGAGGGCGCTAGCTCCATAGGTATCCAAAGATGGCGCTCGAGTTCGCCGGTCACGAGGTGTCGACACCGCCACATGGCTCTCTGATTTATCCAGAGATCAGCTTTTACCTGTTTTTCGATCGTTCTGCTAATAACTCGCATCAGTATGTTGCAACCGTGACACAGTAAACTCGTGGGTCAGCAAATCCACAATTCTCAGCACGTAACTTCTTTGGAATTTGAATGATTACATTTTTGTTGAAGTTGAAGTTTGCTTCACCCATCTGATATATCTTGCAGGCGCTGACATCTGCAAGAGTATCTGCATTTCGCAATGAGGCTGTGAACGGAAGCATTTGTGTCGCGGTCGCTATCACCTTGCATCAAGAAGATCAGGTGGTCAGCTGGTGTGGCAAAGGTTTGGATGCCTACAATAATACACGACGACACTGGACGAGTTGATACCAGTATTTATAGCACTTCGGGTTTTAACATTAAATTAGATGGAATCGATCATTCTGAAAGTTAATGATGTTGATACATCCTGCCTCACACATGTATATCTAGGAAAAATTAACTTAATACATACGCATAACAAGAACTGTGAACCACATTAGGGAGAAGACGGCGTTTCGATTATTTGGTTTGGTTTCTCGTTGTATGGATAACGATATTGCGTGGATATAGCATGGATAACGATATAGCCTCATTGGTGCACATTTTGTCACTGATGTTTCTCTGTGTCACAAGTGCTTTCAGTAGCCCAGGAATCTGGAATAACCATTAAGACTACATGGTCTTACTGCTTATCTCCTCCGCGTCCAATCCTACTATTTGGGAATTGTCTCTGCAACCCACTTCTAGCCATCAGCGAAAAATGTGCCGGACAGCCACCGTGTTGATACCACATTATGTTTCTTCTTTCTAAAGGTATTTCTTCCAATAACAGAGCTAATGTTTCTTGCAGGAATGTGGTGTACTTCCCACTATTAAGATTCCCTTCGATGAAATAGGGGCCTATAAATCTGTCCTCCAGAATTCCACACCATACATTCACCAACCACGGTTTTTCGTGTGCAATTTGCCGCAGTCAACATGGATTTTCAGTTCCCCAATAATGCATGTTATGCAAATTAACATGTCCACGGTTCATGAATGTAGGCTCGTTAGTAAATAAAATCAAATTAATAAACGTGTCATCTCTCAGAATCTGAAGTTGAACCCGTCGGCAGAATTCACTGTGAAGCATACAATCCTTACCAGTTAATTCTTGGTGACGACTGATATGGTAAGGATGATATCGATGGCGATGCAGGCCACAAACAACTGTGCGCTGTTTCATGCCAGATTCCCTTGCGATTTTACGCGAACTAACACAAGGATCTCGAACCACAGTGGCAAGAGTATCAATTTCCGTTTCCTCGTTAGTAACTTTCCTTTGCCGAATACGTTTGCGATGCGCTAAAGATCCAGTTGTTCTCAATTTATCATACACGTATTTAAATGTACGACGTGTAGGGTGTGTACGTTGAGGACATCTTTCAGCGTATAAGTGTCTAGTGCTCACCGAATTTCGTTGGCATTCTCCGTAAATGAAAAGCATATCGACTTGTTCTTCGAGGGAATACATCATTCACATTCGCTTGATTCGACGATACTAATCTTACCGTTCCTATCAGAGTTGTATTGCGAAACCGTCTAATGGTGTTTACATGCCAATGGCACGTTAGATCAATACCCAGTATTCGGCGAATATTTACTGTTTTCACGATATACGAGAGACAATTGTTAGAGCATGTGCTTCGTAAAGTGCCGAAGTGATAATAAATACAATTCAATCCATGATAAGAAGATTGCAGCACTGAATTGATACCAATGGTCATCATTTCGAACACCTTCTGTAAATGGACGTTCATTCCACCTTTGTGACCTTCGTTGACCTTCAAAGAACTTACTGTTGCGCATCATTGGATTCGACTCGATAGCCGATATCAGAAAATAAGTACCAAACTAAAGAATCCCATTTAAAAAAACAAAGTTGACCTCCTTATCTCTGACGCGACCCCACCTAGCAACGAAAAACCAACGTCATATTATGACCCCCGTTGTCCCATGCAACTTTTATCTCACAAACTTTTCAGCTACTACCATACTTAAGGAATTACAATGAAATGAATATCCTAGCTCCATACAGACGTTGAAACATCTTCATATATATTAGGAGTTATTCCAGCTGGCAATAGTTAGTGACTCACCATGTACATCAAGGTATACCAGTTATTCTCTATTTTCAACGCAAGCCAGTGACACAACAGAAAGGTTCCCAGTTTCTGCATCATCGATAAATCACCCCTCCTCTACTGTGCAGCTACAATATACCAGATTGCGAATGCAGCTAGATGACTCTGCAGCATGTCCATACACCAAAGTATACCAGACAGCATACTATAATGATGTGATTAGGTTATCTACATATTCCTAGCACATAGATCATACTGCAGAGTTTACCTTTAAGACTGACCTTCTTTCCCAGAGTGGATAGACGTCACAGAGTATTCTTGCATTCGTAGGATAAAGCTGGAGACTGAAAGATACTTCCCATATTGTCCTTGACAAATCCTCCCTGCAGCACCAATCTTACCCTCGACATCCATCCAAAAGTACAAGGTCTTTCCAGAAACGTACGTGTCGATGAAGATAGCGTCTGTTATCAGTGTTTAGCAGACAGAAGGTTAGGAAGAAACATATGGTTTATACATGATGGTGCTCCAGGCAGATAATCAGAAATATTTCACGTAAATCAACAGTGCTATCTACATCTGTGTGATTATCCTGCTGTTCACAATAAAGTGCCTGGTGTAAGCAGTCTCTTTAGTAGACGTGTTGCAACTTCTATGTGTTCTGCCAATGAATCGCAATCTTTGGTTTGTTCTACCCCCAACATTATATACACTCCTGGAAATGGAAAAAAGAACACATTGACACCGGTGTGTCAGACCCACCGTACCTGCTCCGGACACTGCGAGAGGGCTGTACAAGCAATGATCACACGCACGGCACAGCGGACACACCAGGAACCGCGGTGTTGGCCGTCGAATGGCGCTAGCTGCGCAGCATTTGTGCACCGCCGCCGTCAGTGTCAGCCACTTTGCCGTGGCATACGGAGCTCCATCGCAGTCTTTAACACTGGTAGCATGCCGCGACAGCGTGGACGTGAACCGTATGTGCAGTTGACGGACTTTGAGCGAGGGCGTATAGTGGGCATGCGGGAGGCCGGGTGGACGTACCGCCGAATTGCTCAACACGTGGGGCGTGAGGTCTCCACAGTACATCGATGTTGTCGCCAGTGGTCGGCGGAAGGTGCACGTGCCCGTCGACCTGGGACCGGACCGCAGCGACGCACGGATGCACGCCAAGACCGTAGGATCCTACGCAGTGCCGTAGGGGACCGCACCGCCACTTCCCAGCAAATTAGGGACACTGTTGCTCCTGGGGTATCGGCGAGGACCATTCGCAACCGTCTCCATGAAGCTGGGCTACGGTCCCGCACACCGTTAGGCCGTCTTCCGCTCACGCCCCAACATCGTGCAGCCCGCCTCCAGTGGTGTCGCGACAGGCGTGAATGGAGGGACGAATGGAGACGTGTCGTCTTCAGCGATGAGAGTCGCTTCTGCCTTGGTGCCAATGATGGTCGTATGCGTGTTTGGCGCCGTGCAGGTGAGCGCCACAATCAGGACTGCATACGACCGAGGCACACAGGGCCAACACCCGGCATCATGGTGTGGGGAGCGATCTCCTACACTGGCCGTACACCACTGGTGATCGTCGAGGGGACACTGAATAGTGCACGGTACATCCAAACCGTCATCGAACCCATCGTTCTACCATTCCTAGACCGGCAAGGGAACTTGCTGTTCCAACAGGACAATGCACGTCCGCATGTATCCCGTGCCACCCACGTGCTCCAGAAGGTGTAAGTCAACTACCCTGGCCAGCAAGATCTTCGGATCTGTCCCCCATTGAGCATGTTTGGGACTGGATGAAGCGTCGTCTCACGCGGTCTGCACGTCCAGCACGAACGCTGGTCCAACTGAGGCGCCAGGTGTAAATGGCATGGCAAGCCGTTCCACAGGACTACATCCAGCATCTCTACGATCGTCTCCATGGGAGAATAGCAGCCTGCATTGCTTCGAAAGGTGGATATACACTGTACTAGTGCCGACATTGTGCATGCTCTGTTGCCTGTGTCTATGTGCCTGTGGTTCTGTCAGTGTGATCATGTGATGTATCTGACCCCAGGAATGTGTCAATAAAGTTTCCCCTTCCTGGGACAATGAATTCACGGTGTTCTTATTTCAATTTCCAGGAGTGTATGTGGTCGTTCTGGTTCAAATGGCTCTGAGCACTATCGGACTTAACTTCTGAGGTCATCAGTCCCCTAGAACTTAGAACTACTTAAAAAACTAACTAACCTAAGGACATCACACACATCCATGCCCGAGGCAAGATTCGGACCTGCGACCGTAGCGGTCGCGCGGCTCCAGACTGTAGCGACTAGAACCTCTCGGATACTCCGGCCGGCTGTGGTCGTTCTAATTCAGATTATTTGTAATTGTAATCCGTAAGTATTTAGTTGAATTTACAGCCTTCAGGTTTGTGTGACTTATCACGTAATCAAAATTTACCGGATTTCTTTTAATACTCATGTGAATAACTTCACACTTTTCTTTATTCAGGGTCAATTGCCACTTTTCACACCATACAGATATCTTGTCTAAATCATTTTTCAATTTTTTTGGTCATCTGATGTCTTTACAAGACAGTAAATGACAGAATCATCTAAAAACAATCTAAGACAGCTGCTCAGATTGTCTCCTATGTCGTTAATATAGATCAGGAACAATAGAGGGCCTATAACACTTCCTTGGGGAACGCCGGATATTACGAGGGCAGTTCAATAAGTAATGCAACACATTTTTTTTCTGAAACAGCGGTTGTTTTATTCAGCATTGAAATACACCAGGTTATTCCCCAATCTTTTAGCTACACAACACTATTTTTCAACGTAATCTCCATTCAATGCTACGGCCTTACGCCACCTTGAAATGAGGGCCTGTATTCCTGCACGGTACCATTCCACTGGTCGATGTCGGAGCCAACGTCGTACTGCATCAATAACTTCTTCATCATCCGCGTAGTGCCTCCCACGGATTGCGTCCTTCATTGGGCCAAACATATGGAAATCCGACGGTGCGAGACCGGGGCTGTAGGGTGCATGAGGAAGAACAGTCCACTGAAGTTTTGTGAGCTCCTCTCGGGTGCGAAGACTTGTGTGGGGTCTTGCGTTGTCATGAAGAAGGAGAAGTTCGTTCAGATTTTTGTGCCTACGAACACGCTGAAGTCGTTTCTTCAATTTATGAAGAGTAGCACAATACACATCAGTGTTGATCGTTTGACCATGGGGAAGGACATCGAACAGAATAACCCCTTCAGCGTCCCAGAAGACTGTGACCATGACTTTACTGGCTGAGGGTATGGCTTTAAACTTTTTCTTGGTAGGGAAGTGGGTGTGGCGCCACTCCATTGATTGCCGTTTTGTTTCAGGTTCGAAGTGATGAACCCATGTTTCATCGCCTGTAGCAATCTTTGACAAGAAATTGTCACCCTCAGCCACATGAAGAGCAAGCAATTCCGCACAGATGGTTCTCCTTTGCTCTTTATGGTGTTCGGTTAGACCACGAGGGACCCAGCGGGAACAAACCGTTGAATATCCCAACTGGTGAACAATTGTGACAGCACTACCAACAGAGATGTCAAGTTGAGCACTGAGTTGTTTGATGGTGATCCGTCGATCATCTCGAACGAGTGTGTTCGCACGCTCCGCCATTTCAGGAGTCACAGCTGTGCACGGCCGGCCCGCACGCGGGAGATCAGACTGTCTTGCTTGACCTTGCGGCGATGATGACACACGCTTTGCCCAACGGCACTACGTGCTTTTGTCCACTGCCAGACCACCTTAGACATTCTGCAAGCGCCTATGAATATCTGAGATGCCCTGGTTTTCCGCCAAAAGAAACTCGATCACTGCCCGTTGTTTGCAACGCACATCCATTACAGACGCCATTTTAACAGCTCCATACAACGCTGCCACCTGTCGGAAGTCAATGAAACTATACGAGACGAAGCGGGAATGTTTGAAAATATTCCACAAGAAATTTCCGGTTTTTTCAACCAAAATTGGCCGAGAAAAAAAATGTGTTGCATTACTTATTGCCGGCCGAAGTGGCCGTGCGGTTAAAGGCGCTGCAGTCTGGAACCGCAAGACCGCTACGGTCGCAGGTTCGAATCCTGCCTCGGGCATGGATGTTTGTGATGTCCTTAGGTTAGTTAGGTTTAACTATTTCTAAGTTCTAGGGGACTAATGACCTCAGCAGTTGAGTCCCATAGTGCTCAGAGCCATTACTTATTGAACTGCCCTCGTACTTTTGTTTTACTTGATGATTTTCCGCCTATTACTACGAACTGTGACCTTCATGACAGGAAATCACGAATCCACTCGCACAACTGAGGCGATATTCCATAGGCACGCAGTTTGGTTAGAGGACGCTTGTGAGGAACGGTGTCAAAAGCCTTCTGTAAATCTAAAAATATGGAATCAATTTCGATAGCACTCATTACTTCATGAGTATAAAGAGCTATATGTGTTTCACAAGAACGATATTTTCTGAATCCGTGCTGACTATGTTTCAATAAATCGTTTTCTTCGAGGTACTTCATAATGTTCGAATACAGTATATGTTCCAAAACCATACGGCAAATCGACTTTAGAGATATAGCCCTGTAGTTGAGCGCATTACTACTCCTTCCCTTTTTGGGTATTGGTGTGACTTAAGCAGTTTCCCAGTCTTTAGGTACGGATCTTTCTGTGAGCGAGTGGTTGTATATAATTGCTAAATATGGAGCTATTTTATCAGCATACCATGAGAGTAACATGACTGGTATACAATCTGGACCGGAGGCCTTGCCTTTATTAAGTGATTTAAGCTGCTTTGCTACACCAAGGACATCTACTTCTATGTTTCTCATCTTGGCAGTTGTTCTTGATTTGAATTGAGGGATATTTACTTCGTCTTCTTTGGTGAAGGAGTCTCGGAAAACCGTATTTAATAACTCTGCTTTAGTGGTACTGTCGTCAGTGACTTCACCGTTGTTGCCGTGCAGTGAAGGTACTGATCGGGTCTTGCCATTGGTGTGCTGTACGTCTGACCAGAATCTCTTTGGGTTTTCTGCCAGATTCTGAGACAGAGTTTCGTTGTGAAAAATCATTAAAAGCATCTCTCATTGAAGTACGCACTATACTTCGAACTTCTGCAAAACTTTGCCAATATTGGGGATTTTGCATTCTTTTAAATTTGGAATGCTTTTTTCGTTGCTTCTGCATCAGCGATGTGACCCTGTTGGTGTGCCATCACTTATTAGTTTATGTGGTATATATATCTCAATTGCCGTTGATACTATCTCTTTGAAATCATTCCACAAGTTTTCTACTCCTATGTGATCAGATCGGAAGGAATGGAGACTGTCTCTTAAAAAGGCATTAAAAACATTTGTAGCAGTTTTTTTTAAATAGATGTACTTTTCTTTTCTTTTTGATAGTTGCAGGTGTTACGTTATTCAGCCTAGCGGCAACTCCCTTGTAGTCGCTAATCCCTGTATTCGTTACAATACTCACTATTTGTCCAGGATCATTTGTTGCTAAAAGGTCAAGTATGCTTTCGCAACCATTTACGCTTCGAGTGGGCTCATGAACTAATTGTTCAAAATAATTTTCTGAGAAAGCGTTCAGTACAATTTCGGATGACATTTTATGCTTGCCGCTGCCTTTAAACGTATAATTTTTCCAGCATATCGAGGGTAGATTGAAGTCACCAGCGACTATAATTGTACGAGCGGGGTAGTTATTTCAAATGAAATTCTAGTTTTCTTTGAACTGTTCAGCAACTGTATCTTCTGAGTTGGGGGGTCGGTAAAACGAACCAATTAATAGTTTAGTCCAATTGTCAAGTATAACCTCTACCAATACTATTTCACACGAACTATCTACTTCAATTTCGCAACAAGGCAAACTACCTCTAACAGCAATAAATACTCGGCCGTCCGGAGTGGCCGAGCGGTTAAAGTCGCTACAGTCTGGAACCGTACGACCACTACGGTCGCAGGTTGGAATCCTGCCTCGGTCATGGATGTGTGTGATGTCCTTAGGGTAGTTAGGTTTAAGTAGTTCTAAGTTCTAGGGGACTTATGACCACAGCAGTTGAGTCTCATAGTGCTCAGAGCCATTTGAAGCCAATAAATACTCCACCACCAACTGTATTTAATCTCTCCTTTGTGAACAGTGTTGGATCGTTTGAAAAAATTTCGGCTGAACTCATTTCCGGCTTTAGCCAGCTCTCTGTACCTACAACTATTTGAGCTTCAGTGCTTTCTATTAGGGCTTGGAGCTCTGGTTCTTTCCCAACACAGCTACGACAATTTACTACTACAATACCAATCGCTTCTACAACTACCTTATTGTGTTTTACTTGCCCACTTTCAGACGGACGTCCCTCCTGTGATTTCCTGACACCCTCAAACCTAAAAAACTCCCCAGTCCCTTCTACACAGCATCCGCTACCCTTGTAGCCGCCTCCTGTGTGTAGTGGACTCCTGACCTGTTAAGCGGAACCTGGAAACCCACCACCCGATGGCGCAAGTCAAGGAATCTGCAGCCTACACGGTCACAGAACTGCCTGAGCCTCTGATTCATACCCTCCACTCGGCTCTGCACCAAAGGACCACAGTCGGTGTTATCGACGATGCTGCAGATGGTGAGCTCCGCCTTAATCTCGGAAGGAAGACTGGCCGTCTTTACCATTTCCGCTAGCCTCCCGAAACACACAGAATCTGCTCTGATTGGTACCGACATGAGCCACTACCTGTAGTTCGCTGCACCCTGTACTCTTTATGGCATCCGGAAGCACCCTTCCCACATCCAGAATGACTGCACCCAGAATGCACATGGAGTGCACACTGGCTTCCTTGTTCCTAAGGAGCCCCATTACGCTCCTAACGTTGGAGCTCCCAACTACCAGCAAACCCACCCTCTGTGAATGCCCAGACCTTGTGGGCCGAGAAGCTTCCTCTGGAACAGGGTGGACGACTGCAATCGACTCAGCCACAGATAACGCCCAAAACCTGTTCGTCAAACGAACCAGGGAGGTCCTACGATCGGCCCCTTGGAAAGTTTTTCGCTGCCTGCCAAACTTTGGAATGATCTCCCACTCAACCACGTGTGAGGGGTCAACCTCATTGCAAGCAGTACCCGGGGTGGCCACAACAGTGGACTGATCGAAGGGTACGTGGGACGTGCTCGATGTCCCTCGCATCCTCGCATACGATCCCCCACAGTGGTGCCCCTTGTCAGCAGCCTCAAGCTGTGTGATAGAAGCCAAAGCAGCTTGCAACTGCGAGCAAATGGTCGCCAACTCTGCTCGCACCTGTACACAACAATCACAGTTCCTATCCATTACTGCAGTCACTCCTGTTTGAAGCTCAGAGCACTATGCAACAAGCGAACAGTGTACTCGCCTTACTAGTAGCAGGAACTAGAGGCGCGCTCTTGCTGACAGTCCAACCTCACATTGTTCAAATGGTTCAAATGGCTCTGAGCACTATGGGACTTAACATCTATGGTCATCAGTCCCCTAGAACTTAGAACTACTTAAACCTAACTAACCTAAGGACAGCACACAACACCCAGCCATCACGAGGCAGAGAAAATCCCTGACCTCGCCTCACATTGTTAAAGATGATACATGTGACATCGGTCCAGTCTCCTCCAGAACATTATGAGGAATGGCTTATGTCTGATAAACTCATTGATCCTTCTCCTTAATACTTAAAGAATACCATTGTTTGTGAGAACAGCCATAATCTGGTAATATATATTTGACTGCATGTGTGAGAACACAGTTACGGATTGGGATAAATATGTTTAGCCTGCTTTAATGTGGCGCCTCTGTGTAATACTTATGTCACCTTTGTTGGCTTATGCGTTATGAAAACCCAAGTATATAAAGGGGAAGCGAGAGGGTTAAATCCGAACGCAGCCAGAGGCTAGTTTTTAAGCTTTTCTCAGTCTTGAGTGTCCGGGTACTCCCTAACCTACCTCAGTTTCCCATATTTCATGGTACTTTTCTCTAATTTTATGTATTCTCAGTCAATTTTCTGCAATTTCGCAAGTATTTTTCGATGTTTTACATATTTCGCCGTATTTCCCTCAATTTTACATATTTCCCATCGATTTGTCGTAACTGTACCAGGTTTTCCTCGATTTTTACCTATCTTATGTCATTTTTATAACTTTTTATATTTTTCCGTTTGCATATTGCCTGCATACCCATGCGTTGCTTGATTTTATACAAGGATATTTGTGTGTTCTATACAGCAGCCTACTAAAAATCCTAACAAATCCGCTCTTCCCGATCATCTACATGCATGAATCTTGGATAGAGAGATTGTGAAAAATGTAGTAACACTCGCCTCCTACCTTGAAACGTCCCCATAGAAAAATGATACACGACTGTGCTTAAACTGACATACAATATTTTTAGCGCAACGCAATCTGACTTTCAAAAATCCCTACAAAAGAATGGCCCTGACTAACATTAAACTATACCTTTCAGAAATCACTTACCTCACAAAAATCTTCATTACTCGAACTACTGCAATACAGCGAGCGCCACTACTGCCAGCTAAATAAAAGAGTCAAACTATGGAAGGCACTAACTATTGATAGGGATAGTTAGCAAATGAAAGATATTAATAGAGGACAAACAATGTATTTACCTTAATAGTCATAATGTATATAGCAGTTCATGACAAATTACAGAACTCCGCCATTTCTCTCCCCACATCCACCACTGCTGGCGGCTCACCTCCAACTGCGCAACGCTACGCGCTGTTCACATCCAGCTGCCGCTGCCCAACACTACAATGGCAGACAACAATGCAAACTAGACACAGACTGCACACAGCACAGCCAGTGATTTTTATACAGAGGTGGCGTTACCAATAAAAAACCTAAACAGCCTACTTACAACCTAGATGAGACTCAGAGAGTGGTGCAGATTGGAAACTCGTTATCTGGAATGAAATCCGTGTACAGCTACGTCACATCAGAGAGCTTGTCTGCAGACTCGTGTAGCGATGTGCTTAATGCAGACTCAAGGCCTGGCACAGTTCTACACGTTCATCTGACTTCCACTCTACCGTGTAGAGATCTGCCACAGGGAGTCGACATGTGTACGGAATTGATTTTTGCTGCTGATCTGATATTTTTTCCCATAAGTATATGCTCTTATTGCTTACCAGATGAGCTTCGCTGTTTTTGTTTCCAACTGCCAACTTTCATACGCCCCCTCAAGCATGTCAGGACACTTACAAACTGTAGATTTTGACTGTTTTTTATCTTAGTAATAAGTCGCTCATTAGTTCACAGTGTATCGACAGCACTTGGTATCCTGGAAGGTGAGAGTTTGCCTCCCCCCATACAGTCAGGGTGCGCATCCCCAGTAACGTAATTTGTAGATGAACTGTTAGCAAGTTATGCAGTAGAACCGCAACCGTCCGCCGCTGACAGCTCTACACACATACAACTATGCATGCATATTACCAATCACGAAGTCTCGATTTCAACCTCTTATATGTTATTTTCGGCAGTGCTACAGACCCCCAAAGAGCGAAAAACTCGCCGCAAAACGATTCTCTAGGGGCTGTATGCACATTTAAATTCATCTTGCTGAAAAGCATAACATCTTCGATGCAAGTCATACTACCGATATCTCGTAACAATATTGTCTAGCTTTTCCAGTAATAACAACAAACCAAGGCATCCTGCTCCACCTGTTACACCTCCTTTTATACTCTTAAAGATCCACAATGATGGCACCTCATCATCCTCCCAACTCCGCTGCTTTGTGTGCCCGATGTCCGTCGGAAGGATGAAGACAGTCCTTTATGAGTATTATTCTTGCGTGGGGTACAGAGCAACACATTAGTCGGGCTTGGTGCAGGTGTGCGAGGAACGTATCACAGCTGTAGGGAGACAAAAAAGATTTTGTGTCAGACATCCTTCGTCTGCTTTCAAGTGGCCGGGAAACTGGGTGCATCTACTATCTTTAGAAAAACACTCTTTGCTCGTTCTGAAACAGACTGATAGTCTGGTACGCCCAATGCCAGCTGCATCCCTCATAATATATGTTGCTGTTTTCGTTAGGACAGAGCCGTGGCGGAAGACGCTAGCCTTCAAACACAACTGTATTGTTAGTGTTAGATGCCCAACAAAGCGCCTCTTGAGAATGGCATTGTATGTTCCGATTTCCAACTGCTGGCTGCCGCTCCCCTGTGGCATAGGAGTGGAGGGCTACGCGGCTGTTAGGGAGGCAGGCAAGTGTCGACCGGCGGACCTCCGGACAACGATTCAAGCGGCGCACATGCAAATTTGAAATAATACATGTGTATTAAAACACCAGACAACATGACGATGGCTGACGTATTATAGTGACGTTCGTGTTGCTTATTTGTAGTAATGAACGTGAACTTAGATCAATTCAGTTGTAATACAACTTGATGAGTAGTAATTTAATGACATTTAAGGCATTTACTAAACATCTAACTCCCTGTTTTATGTCACATAGTGTTTTGTCCCTAGCTATTCGCGAAGTCGGAACTGTATGTGACTGCAATGGGCTAGGAATATCTTCATAGTTATATGCTTTAGTTATTAATATTGGAACCTAGGCGTCCGTAGAAATTTTTCCAAGGTGATGCAGGAGGGAGTGGGGCCAGACTAACGTCTCAATTTTTGATGTAAATACCTAGAACAGTTTAAGAGATGTCATGACACAAGAAGTAAACTGTGCAGGTGACGCAAAAAAAATTATTATATTCGAGAGAACCGATAGTTATCCACCATGTATTTGTATTTGTTATAGATAGATTATTTTGATACTTAAAAGGTAGGAATAATTCATGATTGCCTTCAATGAAAACCTTTTTGTTTTATATTTTTGTGCCGGCCGCTGTGGCCGAGCGGTTCTAGGCGCTTCAGTCCGGAACCGCGCTGCTGCTACGGTCGCAGGTTCCGATCCTGCCTCGGGCATAGATGTGTGTGACGTCCTTAGGTTAGTTAGGTTTAAGCAGTTCTAAGTCTTGGGGACTGATGATGGTTCAAATGGCTCTGATCACTATGGGACTCAACTGCTGAGGTCATTAGTCCCCTAGAACTTAGAACTAGTTAAACCGAACTAACCTAAGGACATCACAAACATCCATGCCCGAGGCAGGATTCGAACCTGCGACCGTAGCGGTCTTGCGGTTCCAGACTGCAGCGCCTTTAACCGCACGGCCACTTCGGCCGGCCCGGGGACTGATGACCTCAGATGTTAAGTCCCATATTGCTTAGAGCCATTTGGCCCATTTTTTTATATTTTTGTATTATTAAAATGATTATGAACGTGATATTTATGAAGTTGACGATCTGAAATTATATCTTTTTATGATTGTATTCGACATTTTCCCAATAAAACGATCAATAAAGTAGAAAATAAAGCAGTAAAATATTTAGATAAGATATTTTCATTCATTTACCAGTAATGCTTATCGATACAGAATGTGTCAAGTCTGTACTAGAAAATAATGGGAAGTGAGGATACTGTTGGCTGTAAACAAAAATAACCAGTCACAAAGAGCCTTTGGTTGAACTCGAATTAAAATTACTTCGCGACTGACGTTTCAGGGAACTGTGTGACAGGGGCCAGCCGCTGTCCCATCGTAGTTCTTTCTCGAGAGCCGCGTGCTAGCTGTGTTCCCTGTTTCTAAGTATTTGCGATCCTTGAGAAGCGATGCTGGCTGAACGCTGACAACATTCTCCCCTGCCACTGCATTTCGTCAATCACAAAGTAATTTTAATCGCAGTATAATCTTCCTCGAAAGTGATAATGCAGAGAATATTTTTTAATGGGTAGTGGAGTGCCCGTGGTCCCGCACATGAGATCCTGTGAAACCAAACCATGCACCAGGAAGCTCTGCGTTTAGCTACTGTTAATTGGTTAAAAAGAATTTGACTCCACAACGTCTCGGAAACGCCTCGTAGACAACCTGACAACAATAATTCGAAGAAGGTGATGAAGGAGGTCGGTAAATAAATGTAAATGTCGTGTGACTAGGGCCCCCCGTCGGATAGACCGTTCGCCGGGTGCAGGTCTTTCGATTTGACCCCACTTCGGCGACATTCGCGTCGATGGGGATGAAATGATGATGATTAGGACAACACAACACCCAGTCCCTGAGCGGAGAAAAACTCCGACCCAGCCGGGAATCGAACCCGGGCCCTTAGAGTTGATATGCTGTCGCGCTGACCACTCAGCTACCGTGGGCGGACAGGAGGTCGGTAAGACACGCTAGAGCGGGATTTTTCCGCCTTCTTTTGATACGGGGAACAGCAGCGTGCTCATTGTTATGGAAAACAGAGCGACTTACGAAGCAATGAAACAAGTCCTCCATAAAATGGTAATTGCTATGGCATAATGTCACTACAATCAGCCACATAATCCTGCATTAGGCTCTACGAGTGCTTTCGCGGAATAGCAGAAATTATGTATTGTAGTACGAGGGTCGGTCAAAAAGTAATGCCTCCCATTTTTTTTCTACTTAAAGAAATTAAGTTAAGTGAAAAATTTGAATTTGGCGCCATTCCTCAAACCTTCTTCTGCAATCCACTGCAGTAGTAACTTTCTGTGTCAACAGGTGGCAGCACAGCAGAAGTTTGTAAGATGGCCGACATCGATGTTCGTTTGAGACAGCGTTGTGTGATTGAATTCTTGAATGCAGAAGGTGAAACGCCCATACGCATTCATGAAAGACTGAAGAAGGTGTATGGTATTGTGACAGTGGATGTCAGCACTGTTAGACGATGGGTTCGTCGTTGTAAGGAAGCTGAAGGGCAAACACCGTTGACTGACGAAAAGCGGAGCGGCAGGCCCGTGAGTGCAGTGACTCCACACAACATTCAGCAAGTTGATGACATCATTCGTGGTGACCGTCGGGTGACTGCAGATGAAGTGTGTCGCATTATTTCTCTTAGTAAAGGCAGTGTGATCACGATTATTAAACAATTGGGGTACTCAAAAGTTTGTGCACGGTGGGTTCCAAGAATGTTAACCGATCAGAATAAAGAGGCAAGGAAAACAATAGCCTCCCAACACTTGCAGCGCTTCCGTTTGGAGGGAGATGAGTTTCTGAAAAAAATTGTGACCGGGGACGAAACATGGGTGCATTTTTTTGAACCCGAATCGAAGAGGCAGTCAATGGAGTGGCGTCACACAAGCTCGCCAAGGAAGAAAAAATTCAAAACTGTGCGATCGGCAGGGAAAGTTATGGCAACAGTTTTCTGGGATACAGAGGGTGTGATTCTGGTTGATTTTTTGGAGCAGGGATGCACAATAAATTCTGTTCAATACGTCACAACCCTCAACAAACTTAAAGCACGTCTTCAGCGAGTTCGCCCAACAAAATCAATGGCAGATGTTCTTCTTTTGCATGACAATGCAAGACCACACACCAGTCGTCACACCTCTGACGAGATTGTCAAAATTGGATGGGAAGTTTTGCCTCATCCCCCATACAGCCCTGACCTGGCACCATCAGACTTCCATCTGTTCGGGCCACTAAAAGAAGCTCATCGTGGGATTCATTTTGAAGATGAGGAGGCCGTCAAAACATCCGTGCGTCAATGGCTTAGGAAGCAGAGCTGTGATTTTTACCGTGCTGGGATACATGCCCTTGTTCAAAGATGGACCAAAACTGTAGAGATGGGCGGAGATTACATTGAAAAATGACAAAATGATCATCAATGTTGTGGTTTTCAACCTATGTAATTGCATTTAAATTTCCTGACAATTAAACGTAGAAAAAAAAATAGGAGGCATTACTTTTTGACTGAGCCTCGTATATATGAGAATTCTGTGTTGAATTATAACTCTGTACTGCAGATTATGGGGAGGTCTAGTTCCCTCCTCAAGGTCCCTCACCCCACCTCCACTTCCTGAGGACATACAATTTCACGAATCTATTCTTTATTTCTACGTCAATGTCTGACACAGGAAAGAGATTTTGTCAAATGAAAAAAAAATTTCCTCCGATATATTTGTTGTGTATGTAAACTTGCTTCAAAGGCAGAAGGATAATTCTTTTATTTGTTCTTCTGTATGTTCCCCAAATCACATATTAACACTATTCGAGACTTATATGCTATTTCCATTTATGTTTTGCTTAATTATAGTCTACGCTAAATATACTGTTAGCTTCATTCAACCAGTATTTACAAATTTTTCAGTCATTCTATATTGACTACGCACTGCCACACTGATTAGTCTCCCAAACACTTTTCCCTTTAGTTCTTCGATCTACAACTTAAACATTGACGGAGAAAAAGCTGAAAATCATCTTTACGATCTTCTTAACTTCGTTTCAGACGTGGATTTCGTGTATGGTATTCAGAGCTGAACGAATTAGCACTACACAGATATTAAATCCAGCATCAAGCCAGCAGACTGATCGATAAATTAAGAAAAGGGAAAAGCAGAGAAGTGTATGGTCGTGAGAGCCAGAGATTATATGGAGGTATTGGAACGAGAGTAACAGGAGCGCCAACCGCCCACCCGCTATGGCCTTGGCCGAGAGTAATTCACGGAAATCCGAGAGCAATCCTACTGCGGAATGTTCGGGCGGTAGGCGCCGGTTAGGGGACATTCTGCTGTACAGATGCGGCGCGCGGTCCGCCGTCGTCCCTGTTATAGGCACGCGCATACACGATATTGGAAAACTTAATCCAATCAGCGGGGCCAATTCCTCGACCGCCCCGAGCGATCTGCTCCAACTTCGCACACACAATGGCAGGATTTCTGCGAAGGAAAAAAGAAAAGAAAATTAATATGCAATATTCTTCATATTCAGAGTGGTTGTTCGGCTGTGGGCGGAGGAGTTTTAAGAATAAAGTTGGCGCGTAGGGAAGGAAGCAGGAGACGACCGATAACCAATTAAAAAGTTGCCTCCAGCAGCAACGGTGCAGCCCGTGCTGTCCTTAGAATGTTTACGAGGTGCTTAAGGCCGCGCGAGGATCTCGTCGTCCGCAGCTGGGTGTGTGGTCGCACTCCGCTCTACAGAAAAGTACTCCGACTGACGTCGAAATCTAAAGAACATAATTTCAGGGTCTTGTTTTGACAGAAATGTGATTCTTAACGTTTCCGCTGGAACCGGTTATTCTGCCAGAAGTTCGTTCCCCATAACAGAATTTTGCGTTTAGCTCTCATACAACACAGACGCACAGTATGAATGATAATAATTACGCACGTTGAGTACAGAGGGTGATGGTCACATAGAAATCTCTTACTATACTACCCCGATTTGCTATTGTTCTTTGACATGTACAATATATTCAACTGACAAGGGGAGAGGGAACGACGTAGGGGCCGTAAAATGAAAACGAGACAGATGAAAAAAAGTAAGCAAGCAAACTGTTTTCATTTAAAAAACAGTCGCAACCATAACTTTTAATACTCTCAAAAAAAAAAAAAAAAAGGAACACACCACGAAGGAATTACCAGAGGCCGGCCAGAGTGGCGCTACAGTCTGGAGCCGAGCGACCGCTACGGTCGTAGGTTAGAATGCTGCCTCGGGCATGGATGTGTGTGATGTCCTTAGGTTAGTTAGGTTTAATTAGTTCTAAGTTCTAGGTGACTGATGACCTCAGAAGTTGAGTCGCATAGTGCTCAGAGCCATTTTTTTTAACCAATTACCAGAGTGGTACGGGGAGGAACTCGGTAGATGTGATTTACATGTACAGACAGACGAAATATGACTACTACAATTTCAGAAAAATTGGATGATTATTCAAGAGAAAGAGCTTCACTAATTGAGCAAGTTAATAATGCATTGGTCCACCTCTGGCCCTTATGCAAGAAGTTGTTCGGCTTGTCATTTGTTGATAGAGTTGTTGGATGTCCTACTGAGGGATATAGTGCCATATGTAGTCCAAATGGCGCGTTAGATCCTCAAAATCCCTAGATCTTTGGAGGACCCTGACTATAATGTCCTAAAAGTTCTTAATCATGGGGAGATCCGACGACCTTTCTGGCCAAAGTAGGGTTTGGCGAACACAAAGACAAGCAGTAGAAATTCTCACTGTGTGCGGATGGCCATTATCTTACTGAAATGTAAGCCCATGATGGCTTGTCATTAAGAGCAACGTAATGGGGAGAAAGATATCTTCAACGTACTGCTGTGCTGTAAGGGTGCCGCAGATGATAAAGTTGCCCTGCTATGGAGTGAAAGGGCACCCCAAACCATCACTCCTGGTTGTCAGGTCTTACAGTGGGCTACAGTCAGGTTGCTATCCCACGTCTTCGCTCTGGAATCTCACTGACTGAAGTAGAATTGTCTTCAGTGATGAGTCCGCTTCAAATGAGGTCCAATCGCCAACGAAGACGTGGTCTGGAGATGCCCCAGACAGCGATGGGATACCAACTTCAGTATCGCCTGCCGGTGGCCCGACAATCAGGAATTGTGGTCTGGGATACCATTTCTTTTCATAGCAGGACTTCTTTGGTAGTCATCTGCGATGCCCTTACAACACAGCGATACGTCAACAACATACATCCCACCTTGTTGACCTTCATGCCAGGCCATGCTGGGCTTTCATTGCACCAAGCTAACACCCATCCGCACACGTTGAAAGTTTCTAATGCTGCTCTTCGTGCTTTGGAGAACATTTGGAGTATTATGGGCAGGGCCCTCCAACCAGCTCTGAATTTTCACGATCTAACACGCCAATCGGACAGAATTGGACACGATATCCCTCAGGAGGGCATACAACAACTCTGTTAATCAGTGCCAACATTCATCAGAGGAGCAAGTGGCAGGCGTGGCTGGTATTGTTGTCTCTTTTGATAACCTGTAATTGACCAGCATACACTATCCGGATACTTGAAGAAATCGAACGTAGGAACTAATAAAATTATACCTGTTCATCCATATCCCGGTGGATATTGGGGCAACAGTTATTATATCTGATATGTAGTAGGCGTAACACCACTAATTGTACTTACGTGTTTTATTCACGCTCAACAAGTTTTGATGTTGCAATACACCATCATCCGGCCCCTCTATGACTCTGGTTATCGACATGATCATCTGAAATGGGCCAGAAGATGGTGTGTTGCGACACCAAAACTGGTTGTGCATAAATAAAGCCATTTACTATGGCTGATGGCGTTATTCTTACAAGACGAAATTATGGCTGAATCAGTGAGCAAACGAGCCCAGATGACGACCTTGTCTCAGGATCAGCGATAAGGACCTCCGATGTCATGTTACACACTTGGGCGACTTATATCCAAGGCCACCTCCACTCCACTACCCCTAGGGTGTGTCACTGACAGTTAATCAATGTCACTCCAATACCTCATCTCCCCCTCTTCCTCTCTCCTCCTCCCCCCCCCCCCCCCCCCCCGCGACCAATAATATTCAAGAAGATACTCCCCTCCTAGTCTTTTCGAACTGTGTCAGTTGAGTTGGTGGGTCTGTTGGATTATCTGGTGGGCTCATTCTGTAGCACCTTAGAGAGAGATCAGAGTGTGCCTATTTGTTAATAACAGCGGAATGTTGTTGTAATTATGTTAAGCTATATCATTCGAGGTTTAGAGCGTGGATATTTACTAACAACAAATTAAGTTTAATGTTACACGAGTTTCGTCATTCGAAGCACCAGCAGAGACCACAAAAAGATATATGAAGATATATGAATACTCTCATTTTTCGTATTCTACTATATTTTCACATTTTTACGTATTTTGCACACTTTTTCAATTTACCGTATTTGGCCAAAATTTCCCACAAATTTACCTACTTCCCATATTTTTTTTACAATTTTTAGTACTTTTCCACAATTTTATGTATTTTATCCAATTTTGTGAGTTGCTTACCAGTGCTCTCGACATCACGTCATAATGTGATTGTGTAATGTGACCTCACAGTGTCACGCCATCTCACGTCACATCTCACCAATGTCATAATGCTGTCGGTCAATCACAGTGCAGTATGTCCCCAAAAGCATCAGAATTAATCATTGCTAAACTCACCATTACATTACTAGTTTATATGCAACGTCATAGTGTATGTGTTAGAAATGAATACGTTCCCCTATTGACAGAACAATGGGATCACGACATATTCCGCAAAATTAATGACTTAACACCAATTTTTATAAGAGCTGCAGTTTTGTCGACTTCCAATCAAAGATAGTGTACGTATGAGTGTAATGTTTCACCAAGTGTTAGCGGATTTCGTGACTATGTGTTTTCGCGCACTAGCACAGAGACAATTTTATCGCTGACAGCAGACATTGCGATTACAATGAAGTTAATGTCTCTGTATTTGGATAATATATGTAATTTAAGCGAACAAGGACTCGTAGCTTTTTTGTTCTGTCTCTTCCTTTTCAGCCATTGTCTGGTACGGTCATAAAATATATTGCTTGGTCTACGTTATGTACAAGTTTTGTTACTTGTGAAACGTCCCCTTAGAACAATTATACATGACTGTGCTTAACCTGACACACAATATTTTGTTAGCGCAACGCAATCTGACTTTCAAAAATCCCTACAAAAGAATGGCCCTGACTAACATTAAACTATACCTTTCACAAATCACTTACCTCACAAAAATCTTCGCTGCTCAAGCTACTGCAATACAGCGAGCGCCACTACTGCCAGCTAAATAAAAGATTCAAACTATGGAAGGCACTAACTACTGATAGGGATAGTTAGCAAATGAAAGATATTAATAGAGAACAAACAATGTATTTACCTTGATATCATCATATATAAATATAGCAGTTCATGACAAATTTCAAAACTCCGCCATCTCTCTCCCCACATCCACCACTGCTGGCGGCTCACCTCCAACTGCGCAACGCTACGCGCTGTTCACATCCAGCTGCCGCTGCCCAACACTACAATGGCAGACAACAATGCAAACTAGCCACAGACTGCACACAGCACAGCCAGTGATTTTCATATTGAGCGCTACGTAACGTTGCCAATAAGAAAACATAAACAGCCTACTTACATAGAGAAAACATAAACAGCCTACTTACATAGCCCCTATGCTCCCCACAAAAAATTTTACAAATTCTGACTTTCAAAAATCCCTACAAAAGAATGGCCCTGACTAACATTAAACTATACCTTTCACAAATCACTTACCTCACAAAAATCTTCGCTGCTCAAGCTACTGCAATACAGCGAGCGCCACTACTGCCAGCTAAATAAAAGATTCAAACTATGGAAGGCACTAACTACTGATAGGGATAGTTAGCAAATGAAAGATATTAATAGAGAACAAACAATGTATTTACCTTGATATCATCATATATAAATATAGCAGTTCATGACAAATTTCAAAACTCCGCCATCTCTCTCCCCACATCCACCACTGCTGGCGGCTCACCTCCAACTGCGCAACGCTACGCGCTGTTCACATCCAGCTGCCGCTGCCCAACACTACAATGGCAGACAACAATGCAAACTAGCCACGGACTGCACACAGCACAGCCAGTGATTTTCATATTGAGCGCTACGTAACGTTGCCAATAAGAAAACATAAACAGCCTACTTACATAGAGAAAACATAAACAGCCTACTTACACTTGTGAGCATTCTGCATAATAATAACTGTTTAATTTCATGGTGTTTGTTATAACGACTAATAAAACCTTTCTTCCTCAGCTTTTTTTCGTGAATTTGATAGTTAAATATGGCTTCTTACTTTATGTGGGGATGTTTGTTAGTGAATGATCACGTATTAACGGCACCAATCAGTGTAATACGTTTGGTTTGCTTTCAGAATAGAACGTGCATCTAATTTCACTTTCCACAAAACCAAGTCCGATAACTTTTAGGCGTAAATAACGTCCCAAAATTATACTCGCCAATAGACAGTCCTAGTAGAGGAGCCTAGCTAAAAAAGTATCAGTCATTAATATCTGGAAAATTTCATTCAGATTTCAACATTTAAAAATATTTTTACGTAACTGCTCACGTACTTGATTTTCTTGCTGTAACTGACGACTCATTTAGCAAAAGATAATCTTAATCTGATTCAGACTTGCATTTGAATTCAAACATTTTAAAAGCCAGAATAATACAGAATTAACTACTAATTTCAAAATCCAGTAATAATAAATAATAAAAAAACACCATTAAATGAGAAATACCACACTCCGACAGATGAGCCATTGCTAAGCCACCACTACCTTACTAGGTTGTATGACGTCATTATTTATCTGCCAAAACGACGGCGTTATTGGAAATAACTACACCACCCTGAATTTATAACATCAAAGCAAAGTTCTGAAGTTTGCTGATTTCCAGAAAAAGATACTGTGTGTATATGAATTAGGGCAGCGTTAAGTATGTTGGCTGCCGGGCACAGCATACTTCGAGTAGAGGAGCCTAGTTAAAAAAGTATCAGTCATTAATATCTGGAAAATTTCATTCAGATTTCAACATTTAAAGATATTTTTACGTAACTGCTCACGTACGTGATTTTCTTGCTGTAACTGACGACTCTGACACATGGAGTATGGCGTTGAACACACTACGACAGCCCAGAAATGACCGAGAATTTCGTATTATTCTAGGATGCAACCCTCTCCAATGCGACCGACCTGGCTGCTCGTGGAAAAGACACTGCAGCTACATCAAGCATTCAGCGAGAGCTCTCCCGTCCACGGCAATTACAGCAAACAGGTCCCAAAACACTGGGGAAAACATGTGAGCCGCTGTACAGTTAAGTCCCATCTCCTTCCTCCTTTCTTTTTCTGGACCAATGAGAAAGAACCTCTCCAAGCATCCTACTTCCAAAACTAGCGTTTATGCGTCGGCAGCATCTGTCTGGATCAGACAGAGCCCCCAGACACATTAAAGAGACATGTAACATACAACAAGACGAGATATAAACTATTGCCTTATTAGTGAGCATGGAACGTTGCTAGAAGACACGTAAGTAACTTAAAAAAATCCGAGTAGGAGCGCTACTCGCTCTTTTGTGTCCATCTTATTTGGTAAGATAATCTGGAGTTTCCTGCAACCATGGGCAGGAGTGGCAAAATGCGACGAAACTGCTATATTCCCTTACATGCGCGTCATTCTGGGAACATCAGGAAAAGATTTGTGACAGGTGAAATCCTGCTAGCATATTGACAGTGAGCGATATCTGCCCGTGCTTTCAGGTTGAATAACAAGACATGTAACATTAAATGAACACTTGCATTATTAGTGTGCGACATCGCTGTAAGACTCGTGAATAGCTACCGCCGAAGGTTGTATATACGACCCCAACATCGAAATGAGCCCGAGTAATGGTTACAATGCAGCAGAAAAAGTAAAAAGTATTTCTGCTTACGAAGTCATAGACTCTCAGAGGCCACGACAGCCCTGCCGGTATACGATAAAATGCAGTTTCAGAGAGCTGCAGCTCTGGATAAGCCAAGACGAAAAACAATTTCATCGTCGCTCCCTCAATAACATTCCAAAGACGCACATAACTGGTAGGTACATTGACCTAGGTTTCAACACCTACTAGGAGTGTCTTCATCAGGATGGAATTCTGATAAATCGTAAAATTACATTGCTAGAAAGCAATGGTCAGAATTTAGAGCAGCAATCCTCAAGGCAGAATAAAATAAAACGTTGTAGCTTATGCCACGTGTTCCCAGCTGGGATCAACATCAGACTGCATCTGGGCACACATGGCAAAGGCTACAACGTTTTATTTCACTTTTGACTTGAGCGTTGCTGCTCTACATTCCGACCATTGTTTTTTAGCAACTATAGCAATTTTACGATGTACACTATGAGATCAAAAGTATCCGGACACCCCCAAAAACATACGTATTTCGTATTAGGTGCATTGTACTGCCACCTAATGCCAGGTACTCCACATCAGCGACGTCAGTAGTCATTAGACATCTTGAGAGAACATAATGGGGCGCTCTGCGGAACTCACGGACTTGGAACATGGTCAGGTGATTGGGTGTCACTTGTGTCATACGTCTCTACGTGAAATTTCCACACTCCTAAAAACCTATAGGTCCACTGTTTCCGATATGATACTGAAGTGGAAATGTGAAGGAACACGTACAGCAAAAAAGCGTACAGACCGACCTCGTCTGTTGACCGACAGACACCGCCGTCAATTGAAGAGGATCGTAATGTGTAATAGGTAGACATCTATCCGGACCATCACGCAGCAATTCCAAACTGCATCAGGATCCACTGCAAGTACGATGACAGTTAGGCGGGAGGTGAGAAAACTTGGATTTCATGATCGAGCGGCTGCTCGTAAGCCACACATAACGCCGGTAAATGCCGAACGACGCCTCGCTTGTTGTAAGGAGCGTAAACATGGGACGCCTGGACAGTGGAAAAACGTTGTATGGAGTTACGAGTCACGGTACACAATGTGGTGATCCGATGGCAGTGTGTGGGAATGGAGAATGCCCTGTGAACATCATCTGGTAGCGTGTGTAGTGTCAACAGTAAAATTCGGGGGCGGTGGTGTTATGGTGTGGTCGTGTTTTTCATGGAGGGAGCTTACACCCCTTGTCGTTTTGCGTGGCACTATCACAGCACAGGCCGACACTGATGTTTTAAGCACCTTCTTGCTCCCATTGTTGAAGAGCAATTCGGGGATGGCGACTGCATCTTTCAACACGATCGAGCGTCTGTTCATAATGCGCGGCCTGTGGCGGAGTGGTTACACGACAATAACATCCCCGTAATGGACTGGCCTGCGTAGAGTCCTGACCTGAATCCTAGAACACCTTTGGGATGTTTTGGAACGCCGACTTCGTGCCAGGCCTCAACAACCGACATCGTTACCTCTCCTCACTGCAGTACTCCCTGAAAAATGGGCTGCCATTCCTCAAGAAACCTTCCATCACCTGATTGAACGAATGCGAGCGAGAGTGGAAGCTGTCGTTAAGCCTAAGGGTGGGCCAACGCCGTGTTGAATTCCAGCATTAATGATGGAGGGCGCCGCGAACTTGTAAGTCATTTTCAGCCAGGTGTCCAGATACTTTCGATCACATAGTGTATCAAAATTTAGTTCTGATGAAGACACTCCTAGTAGTTGTCGAAATCTAGGTCAATGTACCTGCCAGTTATGTGCAACCGGTTCTCTATATAATTCTATGTCGAAACTAGGATACGGTTGCTGAGTAACAGCCACGTTTAAGACTGTAAAATTCCAAAGAGGTGTGGTTAACAATATACGGAAACAAACGATTACGCGCAAGGAAATGGGCCGCGCACGTCTCTGCAGTAGTTACAGCAAACACGACCACCTCATCCATTGTAGCAGACGACCTTGGGGCCGTGAACAAGAGACGTCCGGTCGTTTGCCCAGCACTGCACCAGTTGGTTGCCTCAAACTCCACTGCCACTCACCTTCGCCCTCAAAGTCACCTCCAGCGGTGCGAGCCTCCAGCAAGACCTGGCAATTGTGGCTAGGCTATGGTCATGCATACGTTTCACAACCAGTGTATACGGATACAGTGTATTGGTACCCGTAAAATGTTCTAAATTATTATTCCTATTATACATCTCCCTAAATACCGAGAATAATTCCAGTAATGATGTATACTAACAGTAGGGGAGTTTTCCTGTTTTATTAAGTCAGTTGTATCATAAAGAAAGTTTTCTCAGATATTAGTAACGACAAATATCCGCTAAGTTCTGTCATGCAGACATCTTTTGTTGTTTGTTTTGTTTTTGTTTTTGTTTATACAGGGGTAAACTGCGATCGCTGCATCACAAGACACATCCACACATTGATTCCTACAATTTATTTTTATCGAAACCTTGACACATGAAGAATGAACAACGTCCGAAATAAAATAATGGAATGTTATAGTCACCCCGTACCGTTTGTTACTGCTGACGGCCCTTGGTAGCAGTAAATTTTTAGTGGTACGTTCCATCAGCGACGTTCTTTTTGTGAAGCTTTTACACAACTGACAAACGTAAGCGACTACATATTTTCACACATGATAAGTGAGAACCTAGATCTCGTAGATCATACTAGTTTGACAGGTAATGTTTTTGATTAGTAATAGAAACGTTCTAGGTCCCGGGTTCTAACCTCCCATTGCTTAAATTTTGAATAAAAATCACCAGCAATGGCGGCCGAAGGCTTCCGGCATAAGTTATCACCCTTTTCTGTCAACAGTCTTGTCAATGATGGTGGAGGAGCGGACAGAGGTTCAGGGCAATATCCGACCCTTCGCGTGGGAAACTTTCCCTAAAATACGATAGATTCAGGAATGATCAACGGCTTGGGATTACAGAAGGTAGTGGAAACCACTGTATTAATGACACATAAGGGTAACCACATGTGTTGAGGCATGTAGTTGCAAATGTACCAAGTACGAAGTGCTCCCATTGAAAGAGTGTACGTCAAAGATGTAGGCTTTCGCCCCTATTGTTCAGTCTATGCATGGAAAAAGTAATTACGGAAATAAAAATAAGGTTCTAAAGTGGGATGAAAATTCATGGTCAAAGGTTATCTATGATAAGATTAGCTGATGAGATTACTAACCACAGTGAAAGTGAAGAAGAATTGCATGATTTGTTGAATGGATTGAACAGTCTATTGAGTGCTGAATATAGTTTGAGAACAAATCGAAAAAAGACGAAAGTAATGAGCTGTAGTAGAAATGAGAACAGCGAGAAACTTAACATCAAAATTGACGATCACGAAGTAGTTGAAGTAATTCTGCTATCTAGGCAACAAAGCAACCCATGATGTGCAGAGCAAACAGGACATAAAAAGTAGTGTAACACAGGCAAAACGGTCGTTCCTGACCAATAAAAGTGTATTAGCATGAAACACAGGCCTTAACTTACGTAAGAAATTTCTGAGAATGCACGGTTGGAACACAGTATTGTATGGTAGAGAAATATGGACTATGGGAAAGCCAAACGGAAGAGAATCGAAGTATTTGAGACATGGTGGTATAGCAGAATGTTGAAAATTAGGTACACTGATATCGGGGAAAGGAATTAATGGAAAACACTGACAAGAAGAAGGGACAGATGATAATAATGAGGGTATGGCATTGGTGGCCGGGAGACCCCTCGCGGGCCGGTTCGGCCGCTGCTCCACAAGTTCCTTAATGCCACTACGGCGACTTGCGAGTGAATGAGGATGAAATGATGATGAAAGACACACAACACCCAGTCATCTCGAGGCAGAGAAAATCCCTGACCCCTCCGGGAATCGAACCCGGGACCCCGTGCGCGGGAAGCGAGAACGCTATCGCAAGACCACGAGCCGCGGACGGACAGATGATAGTACATGAGTTAAGACATTAGGCAATAACTCCCAAGGCACTAGAGGGTAAAAACCGTAGAGGACGACAGAGATCGGAATACAGACAGTAAATAACTGAGGTCATAGGTTGCATGTGGTACTCTGACGTGAAAATGTTGGCACGGAAGAGGCATCTGTGGCGGGCAGCATCAAACCAGTCAGACGACTGACAACAAGAAAGATGCAGAATCATGTAGGCAACAGTTTCTTCTTCGACAACTCTACATGCGTATGGCCCAAGGAACCCTTCGTCGCTGACTTGCGGAGTATGTGTGCTTTATAAATAGTGTGAGACGTACGATCACGTGACCAGCTTATAAGCATACAACGACATAAAACAAATGGTTCAAATGGCTCTGAGCACTATGCGACTTAACTTCTGAGGTCATCAGTCGCCTAGAACTTAGAACTAATTAAACCTAACTAACCTAAGGACATCACACACATCCATGCTCGAGGCAGGATTCGAACCTGCGACCGTAGCGTCGCTCGACTCCAGACTCTAGCGCCTAGAACCGCACGGCCACTCCGGCCGGCGACATAGAACACTGGCCAACACTAAATAACACATATCGGCTAATGCAACACTCAAGTTCAGTGCCTGACGCTGCACATAGGGGGAATCCGGGGGGAATCTGTACCCATTAACGTAACCTCTTTAAGAGTCTGAGGTTGTCGAGCAAATCACGTGACCTGGCGTATTGTAATTTAACAAACATCCAAAAACGTATAGAATTATATTCCGAAAAGCAGTATAGAAGTGACAAACGATTATAGATCCCCTGGGTAATGATAAGTATTTATCTACATCTCCATACTCATGTTAGTGCAGTGTGATGGAAGCGTAATACATTTTTAGTATACAGTTATCAGCTGTAGAGTTAGAGCACTAGCTGAGCAACAGATCTGGGAAGGTGATGTTTCTGCCAGACATAATTGCAAATGCATAATAAATTCATGGTTCCATAGGAAGTATTCTACACCAGTAATACGGTTGACGAATTGCTTTCAGTCATCCGGCACAGTAGTATAGAATTACACCCCGTTAAATAGTTGACAAAACAGCTGTCACTACCACTGTCTGTGCACTCAATTTCCACTTTGAGTAATTATAACTATAAGCAGACAGTGCACAGTTCCATAGCCCATCATCAGGCCACGTTGTCATTCCTTAAGTAGGGAGTAGGCGCACAGTACTGCATCCACCCATTGCCGAATATTCCAGAACTGCAGTCCTCCACAGCATGTAAACCACAGCAAAAATACAATACTTATATATTCTACTTTTAGAAGCCATAACCGGGAAAGACGTCTTGATCAGATGAACAACATAGGTATTCGAATTATTTCCCAGCAAACAAAAAATTGCAGGATGACATTAGGACTACATATACAGAAACTTAAGTACATAATAGTCTATGTCTGCTTCACACTTTGCTTCCTTTATATATTACGAATATATAATTTGTCCTATGTCTTTGCCAGCAAGAGAGTTAGACCTCTATAGTTATACAGCTGTTCTAAGATTTACAATCACTCACTGAGATTTTCCATGTTCTTACACAAGCAAAGAACCTCTGGGCATGCTGATTTTGAAATGATTGGTTACAATGAATAGACAAGCATCTATATGTACAAGTTATAATACTTCCAAGATATAGTCTACAGTAGAACCGTCAGCATCGCTGTTTAGTAGTTTTTGTAACCGACTTCCAGTTAAATAATTAAAACTATATACGTACAGAGCATAGTTTTATAACCAATTATCGGTCCCAATTACCCAGAATGTGTGTACATCAACCTAAGTCAACAGTATTGTCTTTCACAATCCAGAAGATGCTGCTTTATATCTCACATCAGTGCACAGATGATTCGTAAATGTAGGGCAAGCAGAGGAACGCTTTACAATACAGCAACATTACCACAATGACCACTAATAGCAAGCAGTTTTTACTGGTGCTGATGATTTATACTATTAGCAAAAAATAGCAAACCCTTTTTACTGACCTGGTCATTCATACTACTATCAAAAATCTTCGGGTCAGAGGCATGACAGCAAAACCTCCCGTCGCATGATTTTTCTGGTCATACCTTCTAAATGTGATCGGACTTGCAATCCAGTTACTCTGTTTTGTGAGTGCCGCGCGTTGGGCGGTTGCAACCCGGGCAGTATTCTGGCTGGACGCTGTCATTGCCAGAGGTGACGGCACTGAAGCCGTGGCAGGTGGCACAGTGGAGTCGGACGTGGCTAGGTGGTGTAGTGTGGGCAGACATGTGGACACCTCTCGTTAGTAGCTGGACGTCAGCTGCTGCGGCAGCCGTGGCGGTAGCGTCAGCTTGAACACTTCCAGGGACGTGCGTACACCAGTTGCTTCTACTTAATTCTTCCGTTCCGTATTTTTTTACGAATGCGTCTTTGGAATGTTTTTGAGTGAGAATGAATTAAATTTTCAATTGTCGTGGCTTACTGACAGACGGTGCATGCGCGCTGCGGATCTCTACAGCCGTATTTAATCATATGGTGACACAGGTCTAGTGGCCTCTGTGAGTCCATAACTTGGTAAGCAGAAATATTTTATTTTTTCTGTACAGTGGCCATTGATCAGTCTCATTTGGGTGGTGGAGACACATGTATATATCTCAGACTATTTCCGTATATATAGAGTCTTATAGTGATGTCGCACACTAATATTGCAAGAGTTTATTTCCTGTCACGTGTCTTTTTATTCTACCCGAGAGCACTACCAGAACTCGCTCACCGTCGGTATGCTAATAGGATTTTTTTTGTCTCTAAATTTTACCCGATATCCGCCGCATGGCCCATGTGCATGGGGTATACAAAAAAAATGGTTCAAATGGCTCTGAGCAGTATGGGACTTAACTTCTGAGGTCATCAGTCCCCTAGAACTTAGAACTACTTAAACCTAACTAACCTAAGGACATCACACACATCCATGCCCGAGGCAGGATTCGGACCTGCGACCGTAGCAGTCGCGCGGCTCCAGACTGTAGCGCCTAGAACCGCACGGCCACTCCGGCCGGCTATGGGGTATACAAAAGCACGCCACACGACTATACAGGAACTCGAGATAATCGAACAATCCTTTCATCCTTACTCTGGGAAACCATGATCACAACCATAGGTGGAAGCATAAGCGGCCAAAGACTCTACTAGCTATGGCATGACCACCTATAGCGAGCTAATATACACCCGCAAGCGACAACATCAAAAGCCCCTGCAAACCAGCGACGCTTTATAATACAACATGTTGTTGTTGTTGTGGTCTTCAGTCGTGAGACTGGTTTGATGCAGCTCTCCATGCTACTCTATCCTGTGCAAGCTTCTTCATCTCCCAGTACCTACTGCAGCCTATATCCTTCTGAATCTGCTTAGTGTATTCATCTCTTGGTCTCCCTCTACGATTTTTACCCTCCACGCTGCCCTCCAATACTAAATTAGTGTATGGTGCCCATGTTTTCAGCTTCCCCGGGCATCCTAACTATCGGCTACTATTCCCAGAGTCGCACGTCCATCTTCCAGAACGCAGGCCTAGGGCTGGATATACGATGGCGGTCCGCGTCCGAGAGCTTCTCTCCGGGCTTGGGGCTTTACCTCTTCCGCCTCCTTTCCAGGCACCTCTGCATACACCCCCGTGGTGTGTGCCTCGCCCTCGCCTTCAGCTGGAATTGGCACAGGGCCCGAAGGACTCAGTCCGTCCGGAGGCTTTCCGCCGCCGCTTTCTTTCCATCCTCGCAACGTATCAGGGCTCTGGCATTGTTTACACTGACGGTTCGATGGTTGCTGGTCGTGTCGGTTATGCGCTAACTCTAGGGGACCATTCCGAACAACGTTCCTTGCTGGCTGGCTGCAGCGTTTACACTGCTGAGCTGGTCGCCATCTTTCGTGTCCTAGAGTTATATCCGCTCCTGCTCAGGTGAGTTCTTCGTTATCTGTAGCGATTCCCTGAGCGGTTTACGAGCTCTCGACCAGTGTTTCCCTCGTTCTCGTCTGGTGATGGCTATCCATGAGTCCTTGCATACTCTTGCCCGTTGCGGCCGCTCTGTGGTCTTCGTGTGGACCCTAAGCCATGTTGGCATACCCGGCAATGAGAATGTTGACCGCCTGGCGAAAGAGGCCACCAGTACACCATCTCTGGCCATTGGCCTCCCGGAGACAGATTTGCGAGCGTTACTATGCAGCAAAAAACTCGACCTTTGGGACACTGAATGGCGCGCCCTGCCTTCACGAAATAAACTTCGGGCCATCAAGGAGCCTACCGGTGTATGGCGCTCCTCCTTGCGGGTCTCTCGCAAGGAGTCTGTTGTCCTCTGCCGGCTGCGCATTGGGCACACATGGATGACGCACGGCCACCTATTGCGACGTGAGGACCCACCTCTATGTCACTGCGGCTCCGTTTTGACAGTGGTCCACATTTTATTGGACTGTCCACTTTTAGCTGTGCTCAGGCAGTCGTTCGCACTGCCTGATACGCTCCATGCCCTTTTAACAGATGACTCTGCTACGGCTGACTTAGTTTTACGTTTCATTCGGGCAGGGGGTTTTTATCATTTAATCTGAGTGTTTCTGTTTTATTTTATTGTTTTGTGTTGATGCTGGCCTTTGGCCTTCGATTTTAAACTGATTTTTTAATGTGTTTCTAAGTGGTTGGCTTTTCCCTTTTTATTTCTATGGTGGGCCAACCACCGTCACACACTGTGTGATTTTAGTTCGTTTTGTCTGGCCTTTGTCTCAGTTTCTCTTGTTCTGTGTCGTCTGTGATCTATTCTGTTAATCGTTTTTATTCTCTGTGGGTGTTTTTAGTATCTGGAAAAAGGGACCTATGACAGTAGCAGTCTGGTCCCTTTAATCCCACAAACCAACCAACCAACCAAATTGGTGATCCCTCGATGTCTCAGAACATGTCCTACCAACAGATCCCTTCGTCTAGTCAAGTTGTACCACAAGCTCCTCTTCTCCCCAATTCTATTCAATACCTCCTCATTAGTTATGTGATCTACCCATCTAATCTTCAGCATTCTTCTGTAGCACCACATTTCGAAAGCTTCTATTCTCTTCTTGTCTAAACTATTTATCGTTCACGTTTCACTTCCATACATGGCTACACTCCATACAAATACTTTCAGAAACGACTTCCTGACACTGAAATCTATACTCGATGTTAAGCAATTTTTGTTCTTCAGCCAGTACATGCCAGCTGCTATTAAAGCCGACCAACAGGCTACAGCAGGGAAATCAACAAGCTCGCACGCTAACGCACAAACAAACCGCCAACACTACCCTGCACCGTGAGTCCAATATATGACCTGTTGTACACTAAACGATGATGAACCTAACTGTTACAGGTATGATGGCACTGACCTAGAAGCCAACACCGGCACCCAGCAGCTGCCGAGTAACACCACCGCACAACGTCAGTAGTATCCACCTGCATGATACCCAGTACTAACAAAGCCTATCCTTGCTACTAGCGCAAGATAGCCGCCGATTCGTTACCGTGTGATGTGGCTCCGCATTTAGATGCAGTTTTTCTGGGTAAAAATTTGATTGCGAACACTGATATTTATTTCTCGGGTACCGGGAGTGTCATCTTACATAGTCCGTTCTCGTTTACTCATTAGGTACTATAAATGAAACAGAGAGAGTGATTAAAGTACTACTAGTGCGTTCGTCGTTTGGAATGCGTCAATGGACAGGCCGTCGCCCTCCCGCAGGCCGAGCGCGTGTCGGTTTCGCCAGTCAGCCGTGTCGGTTCTCGCGTGTCAACACTCCGCGCCGCGCGCTGCGACATCTCGCTAGCCGCAGCGGAATGCGACGCGTCGGCAACGGCCACCGGCTGCCCCGCGCCCCCCCCCCCCCCCCCCCGTAGACGTCAGCAGTAGCGGCCACCAGCTGTGCTCCCTGCTGTTGGTAAACAACCACCTGCCTACGCTCGGCCCTGGATTCCAGTCGACGAAGCAGCGACACCACCACATCTGAGGCCGACGGAAGAAGAAGGAAAGCATGGGGTAAGACTATAGCTCGAGCCATCAGCTTCACACCCAAATTGGAACACACGGAAGAAGAACTTGTGCCTATGTCCCCCAGTCAAAAGATAGCAGCCACAGACAAAATACTGAGCGAAATAAGAGTTAAAAGCTAGGGATGCTTCATCTGCTCTGTTAACCGTCATTAGAGCAAAGTGTTTCCCTCAGCTTTCCAAATAACTAGCCTTCAAGTTAAATTGTCCTGCCTAAACGATGAAAATAGGTGATTAAGACTTGAACTACAGAGAGCATCGAATCCAGTCAAAGACTTACAAATACAAATTTTGCAAGAGAAGGCTGCGAAATTAGAGGACGAAAATAGGGAACTCAGTGTAGCGAACCAAGACTTGCAACAACAAATTAGAGAATTAACCTATAAAGTCACACAACAAGCGCAAACACAAGCACAGACACTGACATATGCCGCACCCTTAACAATAGAGCCCAAAACTAAAGAGGCTCGAAGAACAGAACAGGCTAAAACAAAACAGGCCACATCCCTAGATATCAAATCGACAGCAAATCGAGACGCCAAAGCTGTTCGACAAACAATCACCAAGAACATAAATCCCAGGAAAGAGAATGTACATATCAAGTCAATCAGAACCACCCGGACTGCAGTTACAGTAGAAACGGAAACACAGGAGGATTGTCGAAAAATAATAGAAAAGACTAAAGACCTGCACACCACTGTCTGTGAAGGACGGCGAAAACTCCGGCCACTCGTGGCAGTATATCATGTGCCAGATACACTTACCGACGAGCTGTTTCTAGAAATCCTTTACGAGCAGAATCTAAGCGGTGACACCACGAAAGAAGACTTCGACAAAGAAATCAAAAGAAGGTTTAGAACATGGCCTAAGAGAAGGGGTTTCAGTCACCAGATACTGGAGGTCAGCCCACACCTGTACAGAGTCCTTACACAAAGACTGAGAGTCTACATAGGCACCGAATCACTCTCTGTGAAAGACTATACAGTAGTAAAGCAGTATTTAAAGTGTTGTGACCTAAAACATACGACTAAAACCTGCAGAAAGGCCGACGTTACGTGTGCCAAGTGCGGCAACCAAGGACACAAACGAAATGACTGCACGTCCGCGGATTGCGTCTGCATCCCCTGCAAATACAGAGGCCGCGTCTGCAATAAAACAAAAGGAGGTGATTGTCAGACCTATAAACAACTGCATGACCGGCTCCTGAACAGTATAGACTATGAGAGCTAATATCAGCACACACACAAGAAACTCGAACACATAAGGACAATCACCCAAAATACACAAAAATACAAATCACCGTCAACATTACAGAGAAGCTACCAAAGAGCAGTTTCCTGGAGAAGACAAACGAATTTTCTGCCGGAGAACTACGACGTAATGAACCCATCCCGCCTTTAACACACACACTCAACGACGTTACAGGGTAGCTGCATCAATACGATAGAATATATACACTACAGGTCATTAAAAGTGCTACACCAAGAAGAAATGCAGATGATAAACGAGTATTCATTGGACAAATATGTTATACTAGAACTGACATGTGATTACATTTCCACCCAATTTGGGTGCATAGATCCTGAGAAATCAGTACCCAGAACAACCACCTCTGGCCGTAATAACGGCCTTGATACGCCTGGGCATTGAGTCAAACAGAGCTTGGATGGCGTGTACAGATACAGCTGCCCATGCAGCTTCAACACGATACCACAGTTCATCAGGAGTAGTGACTGGCGTATTGTGACGAGCCAGTTGCTCGGCCACCATTGACCAAACGTTTTCAATTGGTGAGAGATCTGAAGAATGTGCTAGCCAGGGCAGCAAATCAAAAATTTTCTGTATCCAGAAAGGCCCGTAAAGGACCTGCAACATGCGGTCGTACACCATCCTGCTGAAATGTAGGGTTTCGCAGGGATCGAATGAAGGGTAGAGCCACGGATCGTGACAAATCTGAAATGTAACATCCACTGTTCAAAGTGCCGTCACTGGGAACAAGAGGTGATCGAGACGTGTAACCAGTGGCACCCCATATCATCACGCCGGTGATACGCTAGTATGGCGATGACGAATACACGCTTCCAATGTGCGTTCACCATGATGTCGCCAAACACGGATGCGACCATCATGATACTGTAAACAGAACCTGGATTCACCCGAAAAAATGACGTTTTCCTATTCGTGCACCCAGGTTCGTCGTTGAGTACACCATCGCACGCGCTCCTGTCTGTGATGGAGCGTCAAGGATAACCGCAGCCATGGCCTCCGAGCTGATAGTCCATGCTGCTGCAAACGTCGTCGAACTGTTCGTGCAGATGGTTGTTGTCTTGCAAACGTCCCTATCTGTTCACTCAGGGATCGAGACGTGGCTGCACGATACGTTACAGCCATGCGGATAAGATGCCTGTCATCTCGACTACTAGTGATACGAGGCCGTTGGGATCCAGCACGGTGTTCCGTATTACCCTCCTGAACTCACCGATTCCATATTCTGCTAACTGTCATTGGATCTCGACCAACGCGAGCAGCAACGTCGCGATACGATAAACCGCAATCGCGATAGGCTACAATCCGACCTTTATCAAAGTCGGAAAACGTGATGGTACGCATTTCTCCTCCTTACACAAGGCATCACAACAACGTTTCACCAGACAATGCCCGTCAACTGCTGGTTGTGAATGAGAAATCGGTTGGAAGCTTTCCTGATGTCAGCACGTTGTGGCTGTCGCTACCGGCGCCAACCTTTTGTGAATGCTCTGAAAAGCTAATCATTTGTATATCACAGCATCTTCTTCCTTTCGGGTAAATTTCACGTCTGTAGCACGTCATCTTCGTGGTGTAGCAATTTTAATGGCCAGTAGTGTAGATGACATGACAATGGGTAGCTCTATCCACTACGAGGTGGCAAAGCAAATTAAAAGACAATTACACCACAGAATAAACTTCGAAATAACATTAACGCAGAGGATAGATGTGTTGGAAGATGAGCTTACATATATTGTGCACAAGAAAATGTAGAAACAAAATCGACATACTCCTTCACAATTTCTCCCAACCGAAGTATATCACATCGCACATACACAAGATAGACACAAAGCAGAACCATCATCACATGGAAAACCCTACGACACACGTAAATGTGTAAAGTACATCAAATCAGTCAAATTTGTCTCTGGAGGCACTCTTCACCCCGGGAAAAAGGAGCAAGGAACAGACAGATACACAGACCCTGAATCAATACACATCGAAACAATCAGGTCACATACCAATGCGAAACTCAGAACTACCGGACCCAGACTTATAAAAGGAGACAAATTAGTTGAGAATAAATCTGAGGGAGACACATGTGACATTTGCAACATTGTCAACGTGCGTCTAGAAACAACCTACTCTCCAAATATCAACAAAGACAACGTAACACATAAAGTCAGTCCCACACAAATCACCACCATCACCGACAACACACCAGCAAGCACCACCAAAGTGAAAAACGTGTGAAGGCAAAAAGTATTCAAGAAGCGTGTGACAAATCGAAATGTAACCGTGTGACATCCCAAAGAGATATTAAAATATCTCCCAATCAGCTGCCAACACCAAGCCAAAATCCTTCTAGTTCTACCTCAGAAACCGCAACAGAAACCAGCACCAACAGCAAGCCAGCTACACCTAATTATGATAATTTAGAATTTCACTTACTTTTAAGTGGGCTAGAGAAAAAAGAGATATTGCAGACAGCGCAGCGGATGCTACTTAGATTGTGCCATCCAAAGGGAGATTATTTCTGTTTTACAGTAACTGAGCAGACAGACAATCACCCTAAGGACAGAAAATATTCCTACGTCAACAGAGCCGCTGCTCGACCTCGTGCCGCAGGCCTGCCTGCGCAGATCAGAATCATTCTACATGGACAAAATATATATAGATCATGTAAAGGCACATTGACGAACGTATTTCGATTACTCACAGGATAGCCGAAAACAAAACAACATACACATTACTGAAAGGATCACTCCAAGGGAATCCTTCGGTTAAAATTGGTGACACAAACATCAAACGAGCACACGTTACGCGCTATCTTGGCGTACACATAGGTGAAAAATTGAATTTCCACGAACACATAAGGCTAACAACAGACAAAGCAGAAAAAATACTACACAGACTGGTGAAGCTAAATTTAAAAACAGTACAGATTACCTCTACCAGTCGTACGGACATACCGCTGTGCGCTCTTCGAATTAGTACTCAGCTTCGCAGCTAGCACGTGGGCACATAGACTGAACGTGGTCACCAACAAAGCATCGATCAGACGAGGGCAGAGAAGTGTCCTACTTAGGCTATCTGGAGCCTACGGCACAACCTCAGCGGGTGCACTGTGTGTGGTGCTCGTAATATGCCCCATAGATATCACGATCAAATACAGAACTGCAAGGTACTGGTTAAAGATTTTTATTTAATCGTATGGGTAGGGCCCCCCGTTGGGCAGCCCGTTCGCCGATGCCGGTTTTCAATTTGACGCCACTTCGGCGACCTGCAGTCGATGAGGATGATAGGGTGATGATGAGGACAGCACAACACCCAGTCCCTGGGCAGAGAAAATTCCCCGACCCAGCCGGGAATCGATCCCGGGCCCAGCGGATTGACAATCCGTCACGCTGACCATTCAGCTACCTGGGGCGGATTTTGTTAAAGATGGGAAGACTAGATAAGGTACACACAATAACTGGTGTGCCGATAGAGACAATTCGTCACCTTAAAAGTTGGCGTTTGGATACATGGCAAGGTGAGTGGGATGTAGCTGATAAGGGACGTAGACTGCACGACTTCCTCGCTGACATAAAGGAGCGGTTGAGAATGAAAGATATCGATCCTAGCCGCGGTATGATACATTTCTTAAACGGACACGGACCTTAACCCACGCACTTATACCGCGTGAGTCTGAGGCAGACACCTACATGCACATGCGGGGAAGAAAGTTCCCTAGAACACACTGTCTTTTTCTGCCGGCAATATGCGAACAATAGACATACACTACACTTAGACTACACAGATACAGACACAGATATATACACAGAAATAAGAGATGAAGAACAATGGGCACAATTAAACGCACTGACAAACAGTATTTCAAAAACAACACATGAAGCGTACATGCGGACACGACATAACTGACATGCCTATGTGCAACGCAACAACAATCTCCGGAGGGCGGACAGCGATACGCACAGTGACAGCGAAAACAGTGACAATGAGGAGGAACAGGAGGAGAAAGCCGAGATGTGACAGTAAATATGCATAAGGTGCTGGCGATCTAGCCAAGAAATCGCCAAATGCTGTACATGGATAGGCAGCTAAAGTTAGTAGATAAGATTAGTAATAAATATTATAAGCAATACTATTTCTCTACTAATACCCATTTGTGTGTGTGTGTGTGTGTGTGTGTGTGTGTGTGTGAGAGAGAGAGAGAGAGAGAGAGAGAGAGAGACTATCTGTCAACAGTTCGAAGAAACCATTCCGGGCTATTCACCGTCAGTCACATTCGGTGAAGGTACTAACAAATCTCTCCTCTATCCTATCGTCTTTTTTATTCTTCTTAAAAAACAACAAAACTTATTTATATTTCAACCTTAAATTATTGTTATTTTGAAAAGTATCATTCTTTGTAGATGTTGCAGATAAAACAAAAGAAAAGAAAACTGTAAAAAGATGAATAACGAAAAAATGACCCCAGCAAGAAAACAGCTACTGCTCTTACAATCCGACCCAGCTATCGCAGCGGTTTTTTTCCCTTGGTTCTTGCCTTGACACTTTTTTGCCCTCTGCCCTTCAAACCACTATTCATCGTTCAACTTTCGACCCAATATATTTCCAGATGAGCGCTTATTAATGGCTATCCTTAACCAGACGTATGCAAACATCGCAGTATCCACATCCTGCAAGACCTCATTTTAGTGAAAACTTACACTTATGCAGAGATGGCAGTAGACTTCTTGTGTTGGCCATCATGCCGGTGTAAGTAGAGGGGCTCCACCAGTTATAAAAAGAATAGGACTATATGGCGGTATCGCCACCTTGTGCCACGCCCGTCCACTGTTGAAGTAAACTCCAGACTAACCTTATCATTGTGATGGACACAGAAGGATTGATAGCGCTCTTACTTGAAATTTTTTCATAGTTGATTACAGTATTCCAGCAATGTCACATACTCACTAATAACCGCTTACAAAACGCTTGTTCGTCCGATTCTTGAGTATTGCTCATCAGTATGGGACCCTTACCAGGTTGGATTAATAGAAGAGATAGACATGATCCAGCGAAAAGCAGCGCGATTCGTCATGGGGACATTTAGTCAGCGCGAGAGCGTTACGGAGATGCTGAACAAGCTCCAGTGGCGGACACTTCAAGAAAGGCGTTACGCAATACGGAGAGGTTTATTATCGAAATTACGAGAGAGCACATTCCGGGAAGAGATGGGCAACATATTACTACCGCCAACATATATCTCGCGTAATGATCACAACGAAAAGATCCGAGAAATTAGAGCAAATACGGAGACTTACAAGCAGTCGTTCTTCCCACGCACAATTCGTGAATGGAACAGGGAAGGGGGGATCAGATAGTGGTACAATAAGTACCCTCCGCCACACACCGTAAGGTGGCTCGCGGAGTATAGATGTAGATGTAGATGTAGATGTATATCGTGTTGCGGTAGGTTACGTAGCTTTTTATTCCACCTGGGAGCTCTGGCTGACTGAGACTGATGCCGCCACTCTGGTTGGTTGGGGAGTTTGATGGTCATTCGTCCAGAGAGATAAAGGAGGGAGGTCATGACACTTATCTACAATGCAGCCCATATATTTTCACCGACGTGTTGCGACCTATTTTCCATTATTATCAAGGGCAGGAGGCCCTTGCTGAATGCTTGATATAGCAGCAATGTCTCTTGCAGCAGCAACTAGGTCGGTTGTGTCAGAAACGGTTACACTTTAGATAATGAAAGGCTGGGTGTGGTCTCTGCTGGTGCCTCGAATCATGAAAATATTTTAATACTAAATTTAGTTTGTTATTAACAAATGCCCACATCTTGATCCTTTCCGTATGGTGCATAGTACAGAATGAACTAATCCACTCAAGTCCCGCAGTTATGAAAGGTGAGAAGGGGTGTGGCATCTTGATTCTTATTAGTCCAGGGGTGGGGTGAGGAGGGGGAGAGGCAGAGGAGTGCCCAGGAGTTCTTGATCAATTGCTGGTGATTCACCAGGCGGAGGAGACCTTGATCACTTGCTGGTAATTCCCCAGGTGGACGACACTTTGAATATAAGTCGCCCAAGAGTGTAACCTGACACTCGAAGTAATTATAGGACACCTTGAGGTAAGGTCGTTATTTTAGCTCGTTCTTTCACTGATAACCTACTTGTTTCGTCAGCATCGTGGTCATTAATGACAGAGCGCACGCTCGTGCTGTAAATAATAACTTAAAGCCAGAAGAAAGCAGAACTCGCGTTAACGAATGGAAATGTTTGCAGCATAAAATATGTTCAAAAATAGACAGGAAAAGAAAGGAAAGAAAATAGATGAATACGTACTGTAGATATTGTAACTCTTGATTTAACTACTTGAGTGCACTTCGCTGTTAGCCCATAACAGGAAAACAAGAACTGTACTATAAGGAAGCTAGTCTGAACTGTGTTGTGGCAGCATTACGCCTGAAGATTGTAGAAACGAGTAATGATGAAGAAAGGTATAAAAACCTAAGTAATAAGTGTCCAAATATTATGAATTACATTGACAGGAAAGGACAGTGAAATAAGGGGAATAACAGAGAAGATTTCTCGAGGTGAAATGATGTTGTTGTGAGGTAACGGGCAAGTCGTTAAAATAGTACCTCCAGATTTTATTTAATTGCAATCTTTCATTTATAAATTTCTATGTTACATTCAGAATTCGCAATTGCCGAGTGATAGGAACCTTCGACCATTCGATTCATTTGTGTATTCATATTGTATACTGTAGACTCAGCAGTATTTGACTTGAAATGCGGCAACTACGTATCCCAACCCCTAGACAACGAAACCAGCAGAAACGTTTAATATTTCAACTCTAAGTCTGAGGGTACATAGTTGAGGGTCACATTTTGATTTGAAAGCCCGCTATGTCCTTTGTCCGTTGTTGTAAGAACCATTTCAGTCATTTTTTCCGTTTATCGTCGTTCCTTAGTAGCTTCAAAATTCATGGAATTATGTTCCGTCTATGCATCTAAATGAAAGGCAATTTGTTTTTTGCCATACACGTTTCGCTTGTTTTACTTATGAATCATTTTCTATGGCCTGTAATATCAAAATACGCACACACAAAACAAATGAAAAATATCAAGCCCCCCCACACACAACACAGACAAAAGACGATCGATAAACACACAGTGGCTGTTAGCAAGACCACACAGTGTAAGCATACACGTGTTGATCATGAAATGAAAAGGGCGAGTGATGTGTTGTAGTATATGCGTGTGAAAAAACGCCGGAAATCGACCAGCTGGAACATGGGGACCGAACGAACACATCTCCTGGTCCACAGATATGGACTAACAACACTAGAAATCATAAGTAACATCATGAAATTTGTTTTAAAATGTTGTTTCTAAACTAAAACATAAGAGATAAACTTGAGAAAATGTAACATAGTAACATACTGTAACTGCTACGTAATACATTTATTATGTATAAAAAGAAACATGTATTACAGGGCACTGAAGATGCTTCACAAATAAAAGAAGGGAAGAAACGCGTACGGCAAAAAGAAACAAGCTGCCTTTCATTTAGTTGTATAGACGAAACATACCTCCATGAAAATTATTTTGTCATTGATGTTATGAAACTACTGTGAAAATGACCAAAAAATTTTAATGCTCTTCTTGAATATTGTGTGGTGTTGAATGATTTGATATATTGGGAGGACGTTGGTTCCACAGGCGAATAGTTATGATTAAAAGCACTTCAGAGAGGTTTTGCTTTTTGTGTTAGGTGGAATCACATAGATCACGTCTCATACAGGTTTAAAGCTACATAGCAAAAAATTTTGTGGTTGTTCTAGCACATTTTATGAAGTTTGTGGTATAAGAAACTCGTGGTCAGCACCGACTCATTAAAAAACAATAACGTACATTTAATCTGTTCGGTTTGTTATTCCAGATAACCTTTATCTGCGTGAAAATAAGAACACAACACTGAAAAAGTCTGTAGAACAAAGTCATCAAAACTTAGAGAACACAGAATACAGTGTAAGGAAAGAACCCTACAACGGTTCAAACCCACTCTAATGAGGTTGCCATCGCTGTGCAAACACCTCGACATAGAATCGTCTTGCCGCTTCACTATTGCATTCAGTGAACGAGGTGCATGTCGGCCAAATTTTGTTTAAGAAACCTAATCATGCTGCTGTATATCACTATAATGCGCAGCTAACATAGCCAGAAAATAAACCCGACGCTGAATGGAGCAGTAGTGAATGCAAACTTGAGGATAACGAGTACAGTGGTCATTACTGTTGTTAACAGCAGGCACCGTGAGCGAGTGAAACGAATTTATTTACAAAAAAGACATTCTGCGCCTAACGTCGAAATTTACAGTATTGTGCAGATATTTTTATTGCAATATAGATAAAGAATAAAAGGGCGGAAGAAATGTAATTGAATGCAGTTACTCAACAATGAGCCCTTATATCAAAACGTTCCCCGAACAGCCTCAGAAATTTTGTCGGGCGAGTTCAAATTCACCCAATATTGCATACCTGTGGGCCTCACATCTTTGACGGCCGTATAGAAATCACGCTGAAAGAACGAATAGCTCCAGTGAACTGAGAAATCTGTTCTTCCGGTAATCGAGCACCACATGTGGCGCACAAAACAGCCCCGCCCGTCTAGTGGAGACTCGAGCAGTCGCAGGGCACGATGTTAGGGCCACGAGTGCAGCAGATGCGGGAAAAGCGCGGAACCCGCTAAACGGGTGCTCCCTGTCTGCGGTTTGGGTCGATGCATTGTTTGCCAGACGCCGCCATAATGCCAGACGATAATTTAAAACTAAGCCGTCGGCCCGAATACTGGTAATTAACACAGCGCGCATAAAGTGCGACCACCGAACACGTTTAATAGCGTCACCCGCCGCTCCCGTGGTAATTAATAATTAATTGCTTCCTTTGAACATTGTAATTGGTAAAGAGCTGCGGCTCATATGAGAATCTGCTCATTACCTGCAGATATCGGCTGCTGTGTGTAGCTGGCGATGGCAAAACAGTCGAAACTGTTTTCTGCAAGCGTTTAGGAAAACTGAGCTCACTGGTGGTGACGCCTCACGTAACCGTAGCAGGCTCCTTCGCCGTTAGATATGAACTACGTATGATGCTATTAAAGGTTACTCTTTTCTGTGTGCAACGGGCATTATAATGCTTGAGAAACACTTAAAGATGACGTGTGAGACAGCAACTGACACAGCAAATATTAGAGTGTATAGAAAACCAAGAAGCATTTCCTATTACGGCATTCAATCATCTACTCGTTATTTCCTTTTCGAAGTATACTGAAATTAAATTATAAATTTGGAATTCGGTAGGCGTATGCTTCACATCCATCTTGGCTCTCCGCAGAAGTGATCCCCACATAATTTAGCGCCCAAAGTGGGGTTCAAAGCGACTTATTTATTTTAGCAATGTGTAGCTCGACTTTCACTTATTAACTGTGGTCTCTTCTATGTGAACAGATTCATGCTCAATGTTATTCCATGTGAGAGAACTTTTTTTTTCATCTTTCCTTTACTCGACCCTTTTAAGCTTTATAGGACACTGTTCATCCGTAAATTCTGCATTTAAATAATATCTCTGTGATGTGCGTCTAGTAATTATCTCATGTACTTGTTGTGTGGCTAGTTCACTAAGTGATTTGAAGGTCAAGTGGAGTGTGCATAATGGATTGTCAGAGTCTAGTTGCGAGCGTACACTAAAAAAAAAAAATGGTTATGGAAAGAAATGAGGCAACTTACAGGTCGTCAAATATATCTTGAGATACGCCATAGGGACACAATAAAGCTTTGTCCGAACTATTAGAAAAGAATAACCAGAACTGGCTGAGAAATTAGAGCCAAAATTCGAAAAGATCCGCAAGAAATTCAAGGTGGAAACAAACGTATTTGTCGCCTCACTAATAAAACCCTTCAGTAAGTGTCGATAAAAATGGGGCACACATTCAGTGCGAAGTTTATAAGAAAGCCGTACAAACGTCCCTGGTCCTTAGAGAGTAACGCAGTGGGACATCTCGGCTAACGTCCCCTAGCCCATCTAAATGCTAGATTTCCAAAATCTCCACTTACATAGGTTAAAAAGCTACCATTACACGCACAGAGACCCATTCAGAAGGTAGACAAGAAGATTAAAGGATCTCTTGCCCCTTACAGTCAATTTTATGAAACTACTAAATAGAAAAAATGCAGTTGGTGGGTCTAAACCTCAGTTTAATCGATGACTATTGTTGGGGCTGCATCACGATGTAACGCAAATCGCATCCAAGTGGTTTTATATAGAATGTGGACAAAATGTGTAACGCGCTCTTATAATAGCCCTGATGGAAATCCAACCTGCGGTGGCTAACCTCTCATACAACGTATTCGTTGAATTAATGAATGAAAGTCACTCTCCTAAAATGATGATGGGAAAGGATTCTGGTGTCTGTTCCTGTCTAACACTTAAATGACGACCTAAAAATTTACTATTAAGTTTATGTTTTTTAAATGACGCACAAATTTGATCGTGAATTTGTACAAGGAACAAACATGTATATCAAAGTAAATCAAACATGTAAAGAGTTCTCACTTGACACAGGTGTTGGCAACAAAGTAGTACAAAGAACACTGCGTGGGATCTAGTGTGCTTCTTTACTACGAGAAGAGGAAGCAAAGAGAACAGGTGAAACGTATAATGTTGATAAACCAGTGGATAATCGGATACAGGAGCGCGATATCACCTAATGAGCAAAGTGGTTCTACCGGTGCAACCACACAGAAGCCTCATTTCGAATTTTGGCCGGGTGAAAAATCAGCAGAAACTCCACAGGCCGAAACTGAGTATATTGCCGACAATACAGTGCAAGGTGTCGTACTGATGACGGCTGTCACTCGTGATCGGCTGCGCTGTATGGAGACGTGCTCCGCCTTGGAAGCCGATCGAAGTGCGAGCGCGGAAAAAACTGTTTGTTTGAATGGCCGGAAAGTGAAACTGTGAAATTACTCAGCCGCAAGGACGGTAAAGTACGCAATCGACTCCTGCGGCGGCCTGGAACCAACTCTCCAAATTCCCTTCTGCACCACGCCCAGAGTGCGACAGCTTCGCTGTGCCACAGCTTGGCTAGTCGTCGTCAATAATCAGAGCCTTCGCCAGCTTAGGCCTTACAACAAATCAAATTCTTCTATACACCCATACCGTACTCCGTCAACCTAGCTGCTAGTACCATTCGTTGCCGTCAGTTCGCGACGGTGAATGCAAACGTGTACGGACGTAACAGTCGAGCACCCTATCCCAGCCCCCGCTAGGACTTCATGAGGTAATGGCGTCAACGAAATATGATAATTCGGGTAGGTCATGTGGCGCTGTTACGTGGGCTATCTCGTGGTGTTCGGCGACCATTTCTCTGGAAACGTCCCGGACAACAGCACAGCCATGACGCCGACCAGGCGCGTTCCTAGGCAAACAATGAGGTTTTCGCGAGAAAACTGCCCTTAACCATTGTCAAAATGGCGAGTGGTCGTCGCTCTGGCCCCTGAGACCCGACATAAAAAACGAAAGCCACCAGCCAGGAGTCGGCGCGACTGTCTGTAATTCCCAGTGACTGGATCCCCCCCCCCCCCCCCCCCCCGCCCATCCCTAACCATGTTTTGCTGTTGTGAGCGGCTGACCTCCTCTCAGCCCAGAAATTCCCGCTCTTTAGGTTTTAGAAATGCAAGGCAGGCTAGTTTGATGGCACTGAATAAGTACGTGAAGAGGCCTGCCATCTTGTAAAAGCTACACAGAGCAGATCATTAACATCGAATCCCTCACAACAACGTCCTTTCACGTCATCAGGGATCCAAAACACTTATGACGTAATGAACAACACAGAGAGACGACTATCCGCTGTCTGCCTTTAATTGCCACCTCCGGACGCAGAGGTTGGACAGCCGTTACCTGTTCTACAGCAGAGGGATGCAAACGCCGTAACTGGACAGAAATGCAAGAATTAAACTAAGTGCTAGATACAAGGAAGAGGATGAGACACGCTACGGTCGCAAGTCCGAATCCTGCCTCGGGCATGGATGTGTGTGATGTCCTTAGGTTAGTTAGGTTTAAGTAGTTCTAAGTTCTAGGGGACTGATGACCTCAGAAGTTAAGCCCCATAGTGCTCAGAGCCATTTGAACCAAGGATGAGACTTTTAAGACCCATCGACACACTCTGGGAATTGCGGATATTCGCCGTTTAGCGGCGCTAGAGAGTGGAAAGCGATTTGCAGCTCGTAATTAGCTTAGCCGCTTTTGTAATATTGCAATGTGGCAGTATATTAAGAGAGAAGAAACCGAGAGAAGGTTTATGTTGTAATTTAAGTAAAGCAGAGAATTAATTTATTTTCTGTTTGTCCTTGTTAGATTTCTTTTATTAACCACAATAATTACTTTATTACATTGGCTGCTAACGAATCTACATTTCCTACTACAGCTAACATTCGCTGCCTTCTACTCCTGCTACTAGGAATTGCTCTATCTACATTTCCTACTATCATGTCACCACAACCAGACTCAGTATTGAGTATCAGCTAACACTGTTCTCCACTACACCTAATGGATATGGGATAGATGGACTCCGCTTGTTACTTGGACGCTGCAGATTGAGTTAGGGTACTACTAGCTCCATGGTTTGAGGAGACAACACTCTGCTCTTCATAGGGCGCATCATCGTTCACGGTACTGAAAGCCACGGCTTACAGGCTACGCCTTCGACCCCCTCCCCCCCCCCCCCCGGCATACTGCCTACACCCCTCCCCCCCCCCCTCCGGCCCCTGCGAGCACCATCGTTCCTGAGTTTTTCGAAGCCGAAAGATGGCTAGCCACTTTGCTTTCACTGGCATGATGCTATTGCTATGTTTACTGACAGTGGTCTGTTAACTGCCAGTTTGCTGTGGCTGCTGACATCAACATTGCCTCCATGGTGTTCCATCTGTCCCCGTAAAGATATTGGCGTCGTAATATACGATCTACCATGTTGTCTTGCAGTTGATTATCTCCCTGATGTCGGGTCTTCAATGCAGATTCAGTTGCGCTCACCAGCGTTAAACCTTGTTTACATGTAGTTAAAACATATGTCAGGTCATTTAGTACCGATTGGCCACCATATCATTCTATGACAATGGCATCATTCGGATGCGAAATGGATTAACGTGGATTCAGCACAAAACTCACATAGTCGTTATCAGCTTCGCCGAGCGCGCACGCGCTACTTCCCACTGCAGGAGTTCCTCCATTGGCATCCCGCCCGTGAGTGCACCCTATTACAAACCTCTCATCAAAGAAAAATCCCTGGGAGTACGGTGAATCGACCGCAGGTACTCCATACAGCAAGCAGACACGTAACCAAGTCAACTACAGAATCAGACAACTGGATACCGTGGGAATACCCTGGGCGCCTTTTCGTCACCGGCACTTTCAGTGAATTGCCTTCTCCGAATTCGACGCCAAAAGGAGGGGCAAGGATCGTAACTGTTAGGAAGTATGTCAGTCTTCTTCTGGGATTCAAAAGTCACATTCGCAGCCTCTGCTTACGTTCACGAATACGCTCATTTCTGAATGGGCTTCAACCCCTTAGGTTGTGCCTCAGAGAAGTATATGATCGCGTTAGTAGTAGTATAAAGCCCTTTTTTGTACACTATTGATATCAAATTGATATGAAAATTAATTAAACATGTAACCTTCCCCTCACTTATCGACCTTAATGACAGTGAAAAATTAAACCGCGTGTACCTAATGGAAATTTGGGAAAAGCAATCGTCACCGAAGTTAATTTGTCGGTAAAGAGGGAGGAAAGGTTACATCTAAATGAAAGGAAAACTGCAAATGAAACTTGTGGAAATTAATTTTAAAAAGGTGTAAAGTTAATAAAGAAAGTAAATGTGCGGCCGTTACGTCAACAATTAACTAGCGGTAATTAATATTTGAGATTTGGGGGAAATTACGGTCGCCAGTCCTAAGGACAATTACTATAGTAACTGAAAAAGAAAGGTTATTACACATATAATTAGCACTAGAAGCGTGGCAACTGAAGGTTGACACGTGTAGTGTGAAAACTGAAAGTTTGTCAGAAGTAATAAATTTCGCTACACTCTGACTTAATTCAACAAAAGAATTAATAAAACCGGAAAATCGAAAGTTAATTTAGTGACTGAAGTTAATAGTGAGCTTTCTTTCTGAAGCACATCGAAATTCAGTAAAATACGGTTAGTCTTGGACTATCTCAACAATCATTTCAAAAGCTACTTGAATCTACGCAATTTAGAAATAAGAGATTTAACTTTGAACTTGAATTAAATGAGTCTGAACAATTAACAATAGTAAAATTTAGTACGTACCAAGCTGAGCTGCAGTCACAGGTAAGCTAAAATACGGTAACAAAACTCGCACTCTTAATTTGTGCTTGTGTAATCTAAATATTGTAGCCAGCTATGAATACCTTAACTGAACTTTGAAATTAAAGCAGTGAAATCGAATGATGCTGGCGTTTGAATTTCAACGACACTCGGGTTCATTCCGGAAAAGGAAGGGACCCTGCTTGGCAATGCAATTGGGACAATGAGCAACAAAGGTTCATGCTAAGTTGCTGTAATTTTGTGATGCAACAATTTTAAAAGTTTGAAAACCTGAGGTCTGCCATACAGTTCTAAAACTTTACGTGCTTCCCGTCTTCCTTGTTGGTTGATTGAAGGTTTGAAGCCGTCGATCGAGGAGGTGGCGACAGTCACTCATTGTCGGCCGTCGCTGTTGCAGAAGCTGGATGTTGGCGCGCCTTCTTCTCGACACGGTCACCAGACGAAACGGGCTCTCGATGTGCGCCAGCTAATGCTTCCCGTCCGCGACACCATGTGAGAAACTATCATCGCAAGTCGAGCGTAATTACATGCTGCCAAACCCCGAAAGCGCGGCAACTTGCGGGAGCTTCACACAACACACCTGCTACACTGCACCACCCCAGCCAGACTCATCGTATAAATACAAATAATATTCACAAAACAAACCAACGTAAATGCATAAATATATATATATATATATATATATATATATATATACAAACAGTAAAACAATTCCAATATATAAACACACAGAAATGTCATATCTTCAGGTAACAAAATAAGGAAAAAAATTTATAGTGCAGCAGATGGAAATTGGAGGATATGCATTTCCGGCGTTACAAACTGATCAATTAATCACCCCTGCCCCCGACCACCCACGCTCACCCCTGCCCACCCCCGACGAGCACAGCCCACACCCGTCCCTGACCACGGCTACCACCACCCCCAGATAACATCAAATGCTTTCTCAGCCTGTACATGTGCCTCAGCCCCGTCCTCCCCCTCCCCTCCCCGCCCACCCCCCTCACCACAACTTAGTCATTGGGGGGAATTTCGAATTTTGGCGTGAAATTGAAATTGGTGTTATCCTTTCTAGGACTACAACCCTGGTCTTCCTGGGCGGAAAGCTCAAGTGTACCCCCGTAACACAATTAAACCACTAGAGGCGCTTAGAATTGATGAGGAAGTTAAAAATGTGCGGCGCCGTTTCTGGGACTCGAACGCTGGTGCTCCTGGATGGAAAGCCCAAGTGCACCCCTTAACACATGGAAACAGTCCATATGCGGGAGAGGAAGGTTACGTTAGTTTACTTTATTTATTGTGGTCATGAAACTGACACGAAGATCGACTCTAATTACGTAATTAATCACAAACATCGGTCCTAAATAAACAACTGTATGCATACTGTTACTGCTGTTTATTTGCCGACCCGCGTATGGCTGCAGACCCCAACAGGCCCTCGCGATATGCGGCATGCCTTTCATGTGGCCTCTTAGCACAAAAGGCAAATTTACAGGCATAATCCCACCCATCTGGCGAACAGTCCGTATCAGCACTCGGCTTTCCACCATCTGGCCGTCGCCTTAAGGCGCTGCTCCTATGCCAACACTGTAGCGTCTATGGTCAACTGAACAATAGGAGATAAAAGGATGGCTGCCTGAAGTGCAACTTGTCCATCTAAAATATAGCGACAGAGCCCCCACACGTTACCCCTCGGACAGAGAGTGGCTGTGTCCGGCGACCACCTCAGCAGACAAGCCCCTTGCCCCCTCGCCTGCAGCACCCCGCCATTCGGTGATGGAGAACAGTTGTAGTTTACGTCAACACTTCTGTAATCAAGCATCTACCAAAGAAAGCAAAACACTTTTGGGACCATAATGAATGTCCTCTTTCCACGAAAATCGGTAAAGTCCATTTTCTTTTAGTTTTATGAGCAAAATCGGTATAGTTTTTACGTTCGATTGCAGTCGCATCTCATTATTTTGTGACGTCCACGGAAGTGTACCGCCATCGATCACAAATGATCAGCAGAGACATGTCCACCCTGGACAAAAATAAAAATAAAAATAAATAAAAACCTTCGACTATTTTGTGAGAGAACTACCGATCACCACAGAATGTCCTAGTTATTTCAAAACCGTCATCGGAGTAAAGAAAAAGCGAGAATTTAAAAACGAAAAAAGATCTATATTAAGGATATTCTTGCAGCTTGTTCAACAAATTACACGGCCTGAGAATGTCTCTCGCGTTCGGTGTCTGTAAATAAACTGTCAGCACATGTGTATTACAAATATTTGATATAGGTACGGAATGGAGGCACCATACTTTCAACTACCTAGTTTCAACTATGTTTCAAGGTCATCCGACTACCCACTGTCCACAAACGTAATATATGCCCGTGGATCATTGTATACATTAAATTTCTTAGGACTTTTGGTAGGTTACCGAATAATACAAGAAAATATTCTAGTAACAATTCTTTATTAGCTTTTACATTTACATTTACCTACAGGAAACAACTCTTTCCCTATTTTTCTTAGGTGTAGTTTCAATAATGTCCAATTTAATTCTTAACTTATAACTGAAATCCATATTTGAATCATGTATTTTTCTACCAGACAGTAATTTGACAAATAGAGAGAAGGTATGTTTTCGAACTCCAATATATATCAGTTTTTTTCCCTGTAAACTACCTCTTTTATGGCTTTAACAATTAGTTCTGTTCCTCCTGGTAGTTCCTCTAGACAAGAGCATTCGGGGATTTTAATTTTTCCCCTCATTTCCTACATGAAGTTGTCGTTATAACATTCCACATCCTCCTCGGTGTAGGCTGCCAGTTGTTCAGCTGCACATTCTTGTGGAATTTCGGTACAGAACTTTAAGTTTACAACTTTTGCAAAATAATTGCCATTAAAGACTGTTATTCCGTTGGTTTTAAGCTCTGCAAACGGTTCTTCTGTTACTAAGCGTATGACATCAAGCCCGTCACATTTCGATACAATGTATCTCTGTTTTTTAAGCACATCCAAGGAGGAACGGAGTTTGATAAACAGATTTTTCGTGTGTCCTTTAAAATAGTAAACATGCTCCAGTCTGTCGTTTTCTGACAGTACTCCAAGATATGGCCACTTACCACTGCTCTTTACTGTAAATGCTATTATCTTGTATTCCCCAGTGGTAGCCAAATTCCTCCATACACTGTGTTTAAAGCCATATGTGAAACTGGCCTGCACATCAGCAATAGCTTCTCCCTTTTCCATTCGTAGTTTTTATATACGTCCTTCACAGCAGTTGTCTTCTCAGTATACTCTAGTTTTCTTTTCTTTACTTCGATGTCTTCCATTTCCAGTTTCCTTTTTCGTGCACATAACATATTAACTGTACTTAAAGGGGTGATTTCTCTAATGGAAAATGGTTTAAGTCTGTGGGATACATTTACTCTTATTCTTAGGACTTGTGGAATAACGCTACTCGTGTCAACCAGTCCCAATTCTGCAGTATCTATATCGGACGGTATTGTGGAGCACAATATTCTAGACTGAGAAAAATAAGTTTCTCCTGCCTTAACATAACGCTTCTGTATAATAGTTGCATTGTCTGACAGAGCAACGGAAAAAATGGTCAGATGACCTACAGCGACATGTCCCTCTCTCTCTAGAATGTATCATCACCCTACCATTAAATCCTACCTCGTTAGAACTCCATGTCAACCGACCACTCCATCCACTCTGTCATCCTTTAACGCATATGAAAGTAAGTTTATAGTCAGATGGTTCTCTTTTTTCCAGGAAAGCTTCAAAGACAGCAGTCAACTCGCGCGTGTCACTATTACCTCAATAGGCATATAGTAGACTGTTGCCTCGACGAAAAATAATAGATTTTATCACCGGTTTCGTAAATGCTAGTATGGTATAGCATCACAGTTGTAAAAGGGACCCTATCATAGTGTACAAAACAGCTATGTTCACTTGAATTATAGCTTCTTGTTGTCAAACGTAAAATGAATGTGTTTTTATTTTAATTTTTTTGTGATAATTGCGTGACAGGTTCTCTGAAATGTTTGTAATACACACGTGCACGACAGTTTATTTACAGACACTGAACGCGAGAGACGCTCTCATGTCGTGTAATTTGTTCAACAAGCTGGAAAAATTTCATTAATATAGATTTTTTTTTCTGTGTAGTTTAAATTCTTGCTTTTTCTTTACTCCGATGATGGTTTAGAAATAACGTGGACATCTTTCGGTGATCAGCAGTTTTCGCATCAAAATAGTCAAAGTACTTTTTTTCCTGATTTTAAGCAGGGTAGGCATGTCTCTGCTAATCATTTGTGATCTATGGCGGTACACTTCCCTGTACATAAAAAAATAACGAGATGCAACTGTAGTTAAAATGTAAAAACTATACCGATTTTGCTCATAAAACTAAAAGAAAATGAACTTTACCTGTTTTCGTGGAAAGAGGACATTTATTATGGTCAGAAATGTGTTTTGCTTTTTTTTAGTAGATGCTTGATTATAGATGCATTGATGTCAAATACAATTGTTCTCCATCACAGAAAAGCAGGCTGCTGCTGGCGACAGGGCAGGGAGGCGTGTCAGCTGTGGTGGTCGCCAGACACAGCCCCTCTGTCCGGGGGGGGGGGGGGGGGGAGAGGAAGGCTTATGGGGGGCTCTGTCCCATGTCCCTATATTTTAGATGAACAAATTTCACTTGAGACGGCCGTCCTTTTATCTCCTGTTGTTTAGCTGACTGTAAACGCTACTGTGTTGGCATAGGAGCATCGCCTTAAGGTGGCGGCCAGATGGTAGAAAGCTGAGTGCTGATCTGTTCCCTATCCTATTATCACAGGATAGACATGATACTTCCATAGTGTGGACATATGTATTTTGTAAACAAAAGTACGTAGGCAAACTTTTTCCACACCTCCCTTCCTTGCTTTTTCTATGGGAACACAAAAGTTTTATCGCTCCTCTTAAAATACGTTTGGATATCTCGTGATGAATATTCTGCTTACAGACCCGTTAATTTACTTCGTTTCATAACAGTTCCCTTTTAGCCTTTTCCGATGCAACAGACAAATTGACTCATCACCACTCCTGATGTTATTGTTGAATGACTCTGTTATATGTTTTCTCCAGGCTGAGCCTGGCGTCTCAATTCTGAAGAGTCAACACTTCGTTGGTATTAGCCAGTGCAGCGCCAAACAGAAGTTAGTAACTAGCTGAAAACGTCGACTGAAATTCGAAAACCTATAAACTGTACTAGAAATGATGTGTTTTGAAACATCAGAAAGTATCGGTGACCTTTTCCGATTAAGATATGGTAGGTCTGGAGGATTATAAAAGGGGTAGAGAAGCGAGTCATACACGCACTCACATCAATACCTTTGAGTCGGGAACATCTTTGAGGTTCGTTTCCTAACTACAGCCGGCCGCGGTGGCCGAGCGGTTCTAGGCGCTTTAGTGCGGTACCGCGCGACTGCTACGGTCGCAGGTTCGAATCCTGCCTCGGGCATGGATGTGTGTGATGTCCTTAGGTTAGTTAGGTTTACGTAGTTCTAAGTTCTAGGGGATTGATGACCTCAGATGTTAAGTCCCATAGTGCTCAGAGCGAGTCTTTTGAACCTAACTACAGTTTCTCTGGCGTCTCGGGAAGTGGTGCCCTAGTGGAGCGTCAACCGGGATTTAAGTGCGCACGCACCTCACAATAGAGGTCCGTCTGCTAGGGTTAACTGCCTTAGAAGGAGTCTCTCTGGATAGCGGCCTAAAGCTTGTTAGCTGTAAAGGAACGCTCCCGTATTCAGACGGTACCTGTTTACTTTGACGAGCGTGCCTATGCCTACTGGAGAGTTGCCACCTCCCTCTGCCCGTGCTGTAGTGGGCTGTACGCTGGAATTCGACTAAGCGTGTCTCCTGCTGTCTTGGTTCGTGGACGTGGCCGCATACGCCATTTTTAATTTATGTAGGCCTGACACAAGAATAACAGTGAGCAACAAAAAAAATGGTTCAAATGGCTCTGAGCACTATGGGACTTAACATCTATGGTCATCAGTCCCCTAGAACTTAGAACTACTTAAACCTGACTAACCTAAGGACACCACACACATTCATGCCCGAGGCAGGATTCGAACCTGCGACCGTAGAGTGAGCATCATTTCTTGTGTGATGTAAAGTGTCTACAGTGGCTCGTGAAAACCCCTGTGTTTTTGCTGCTGAATTTCGCCTGATGTTCTTGCTGGTAGCTGATTTGAGTTACATTGCTGGCCTTTGTTTTCGCCGAAGCCTAACCTGGATCAGCATCGCTGTAATACGAACGTGCCCGAATTAAACATTTACTCTACTGTAAGAGGGCCTCCATTTTACCCAGGAAGAGTTGCTTTTACTGCGCTACTGGTGCATGGGAATTTTAGGTTTAGGTATCTTTAAAATTTTTCATTGTCAGTTAATTTTGATCTAGAAAGATTTGCCTTTACCTGCACTACTACTAGTCGCAGCTTTAGGTATCTTTAATATTTCGTATTGTCAGTTAAGATTAAAACGTCCATGTGTGAGTTGTAATTTATTCAATTATGTAAATTCTACTCTATTAACAACAAGTACTTGTGGGTGGAGCGGACTCAGTTGCCTGCCTTCGTTTCCGCTGTCATCGCTGTAGTCCGGTGTGCTATTTGCCATTTACGTATTATGTAAATCAGTTTTCTGCGTGTACGTTTTGGAATCAGTACTGAATCGAGCAACCGTTCGGGGTGTAGACCGAGGACAAGATGGCTACCGGGAGTTGCCTAATTCCCGTGTTTCACTTCTTTATTTGCTCAGGATTCGTCCTTGGCTGCTGTTGCAAGTAACTGCTTATGGTTCATGACTCTCTACTGCTCACTTTTTCATTTTAAAGTCTGCCTATAAGCTGCTTATTCTACTATGCTGAATTTTTGTAAGTTTTGAAGTGCACGAGGCGTGATAAAAAAATACACTGAATGATTTTTTAGCAGCGTACCAAAGAAAGTCATAAAATTTTTAAATTGATGTATGGCGATACTGCTGTAACTCTGAAGACAGCTTACAAGAAGGATGAGCGGTTTAAAAGTGGAATTGGGTCGGTAGAAGACGAGCAACCTTTGGGGCGTCTACTAATTTTAAGAACAGAAGAAAAAATGCAGAAAGTAGGAAAAATTGTTCGTTCAAACAGGTGAATGACTATTCAAGAGCTTATTGAAGAAGTTAGCATCTGGTACCGGTCCGGGCAAAGCATTTTAACCGATGATTTCCAATGGTAGGAGTTAATGCAAAATTTGTTCCCACACTTTTGAGTGATATACTGAAGAAAAAACTGTCTACACGGATTGGAAAGATAATCTTCATTCAGACTTCATGTCCAAAACCGTAGCTGGACGTATTCGGGAGGACGACGGTTCAATCCCGCGTCCGGCCATCCTGATTTAGGTTTTCCGTGATTTCCCTAAATCACTCCAGGCAAATGCCGGGATGGTTCCTCTGAAAGGGCACGGCCGACTTCCTTCCCCATCCTTCCCTAATTCGATGAGACCGATGACCACGCTGTCTGGTCTCCTTCCCCAAAAACCAACCAACCAACCGTAGCTGGACTTAGAAACTTAGATCTATTGGTATGACCCGTGAGCTTGATGCTGTTGTAATTGTTTATGTTAAACTTGGCCTCTGTGGCGAATAATTATTGCTCATCCTTGTTGATGTTAAATTTGGTCTCTGTTGTTCATCAATAATTATGTTAAATGATTATTTTACGTTCAGAACCTTATCAATCCAGATGCTAGCTCCCCTTACCATGACAATTCAGAGTTGCAATTGAAAAGCCAGTCAATCTGCTCTCCCTAAAAGGCAAGTCAGCAAATATCGAATATCAAAGTCATGGTCATTGCTTTTCTTTCGATATTTAGGACATAGTGTGATCAGAGTTATTAGTCCCAAGGCAACAGTTGTGAACGCCAGTGTTTACAAGGACGTACTGCGACGTTTGTGAATAGATGTACGAAGAAACAGACCTGAAAAATGGGTCAATGGCTTCCTTCTTCATCAAAACGCACCCTGCCACATCTCGCCTTTGATCGCTAGCTTTTGGGTGGAAAAAGTTTTCCTGTCTGTACAAATCCCCCTTACTCATAGACTTAGCACAAAGCGACTTCGGGATCTCCCCAAATATTAAAATCGTGCTTAAAGGAAAGCTTTTGACGCCATTCCTGACATTGGAAGGGCCACGACGGAGAAGCTGTACGCCCTTTCAAAAGAACCCTTCCAGAAATGATTATAGTTATGGGTTCAGCGTTTGGAGAAGTGCATTTTTAGCCAAGGACAGTAATTTGAAGAAGATTAAATTGAATTACATGTAAATTTACTACTTTTGTTCTAACAAAATTACTAGCCATATTTTTTACCACATCATTTATGCACATTTTCGTCTTTAAATACAGATTTCCTAGTAGGCAAAGCTATTGTTAGACTCATAAGTGCCTCTGGGACGATTTTCTAATGTTTAACTTCGAAGGGTTTGTCTGGTTATGGTTCAAATGGCTCTGAGCACTATGGGACTTAACTTTTGAGGTCATCAGTCCCCTAGAACTTAGAACTACTTATACCTAACTAACCTAAGGACATCACACACATCCATGACGAGGCAGGATTCGAACATGCGACCGTAGCGGTGACGCGGTTCCAGACTGTAGCGCCTAGAACCGCTCGGCCACCCCGGCCGGCTTGTCTGGTTATGGTTACAAAAAAGTTCTCTGCACAAATACAGAAACTGTAATTTAAATTGTTTATTTCGGACGTTCCCGTGAGCTTGATGCTGTTGTAATTGTTTATGTTAAACTTGGCCTCTGTGGCGAATAATTATTGCTCATCCTTGTTGATGTTAAATTTGGTCTCTGTTGTTCATAAATAATTATGTTAAAATGATTATTTTACGTTCAGAACCTTATCAATCCAGATGCTAGCTCCCCCTACCATTTCAAGAGGGCCTGTCGTTTCTATTGAATATATTCTTCTCCGGTACATCTGCCGTGTTGACCTCTGCTCTCTGAGCAAAACATCTGAGATATAGAGGGCTGAATCGGAGGCACAGCCAGCAACGATCCATCCCTGGTCCACATTCTGTAGATCACCAAGGTGCCACTAACCAAATATCCTACTTTACTGCTGCTCCTTTTCTTCTCAATGCAGAGCCGAATAAAATTTTTAGAGTTGCAATTTATATTCCAAATACATCTACCAGCGACGGCCGACCTTAAAAAAGAGCGTTTCGCTCACACTTTCCTTCCTTTTCTTCTCGGCCCTGCCGTTATTTTTATTATTATTTCGAGTTTGGGAAGGCACAAATCTCGGGAGATTTACGGCTAAGGTCGTCGCTTCCGCGGGCGTTTTACGCGCGCTGATAAAACACTTCTTGGCCCGGCAGGTGCCGGAGCGACGCGGGGCGGGCTAATGCCTGCGCTGACGGCCCGGGGCGAGGTTGAAGGTCGCGCTGATATACAGGGCGGCCGCCCGCGGAATATTAACGATACAGCCAGCCAGCCAGCCAGCCAGAGCAGCTCCGCTACGCTGTGCTGGGCCGGGACGTCGTAAAGTGCTTTTAATGACGGCGCGGGCTTCTTCTGGCGGCTCTCCTCCCTCCCTCGCCGTTGTTACTGCCGGAGCCTGCGCGCCCTGCGCCTCCGGTACGCGATTGTTTCGCCAGACAGTGGTGGCTGCCGGTTGCCGCCAGGTGGCGCCGAGATCCGCTCACGCGCCAGCGGGGCTCATTGTTCCCGCTGAACGCCCTCGGCCTGTCTCGCGAGAATAGCTCGGCAGCTCGAGGCGAAAACAGACGGCGGGTTGCGCTACACTGTCTGCTCTAATAAATCACCGATGCAGATGTCTCGGGGCGGGCGTCGTGGAAAGAGGGAAGGAAGTGCCATTTAAAGCGGAACACAACGCCAGGTTTAAATTTATTGACATAACGCGTCGCTGCGCGTAGCAGATATATTAAGCGATGCAGAAATTTGTGAATGTTGGAGGAGCAAGATGTTGATCAGTATGCTGCGTGAGACACGGAGGGTGAATTTGTAAGTGCGCCCGGAATTTAGACGCTCAGTACACAAAATAACGTACCGCGGCTCCCTGTGCCCCGTACAGCTGCTGCTATATGAAATTTCGAGGGGCATTCAATAAGTAATGCAACACATTTTTCTGTCGGTCAGTTTCGTTTGAAAAAATGCAGAATTTGCTGTGGGACGTCGTGGAATATTCCGACTTCAGCCCCTATAGTTTCATGACGTTCTGATAGGTGGCGGCGCTGTATGTAGCCTCCAAAATGGCGTCTGTAACAGAGGTGCGTTCCAAGTATAGAGCTGCTATTTTTTCACAGGCGTTTGTAGAATGTCTACGGTGACATACCAATGAGCAAATGCAAGGTGAGTCGTTAGGTAAGGCGTCTGTTATCATAGCAACAAGGTCGCAGAAACCGGTACGAACTCCCGGCTGGCCTCGCACAGCTGTGTGTCTCCTTCAGTGTTCGAACGTGCGGACACTCTCATTCGAGGTGATCGACGAATCAAAATCAAACGCCTCGCTGCTCAACTGGACGTCTCTGTTGTTAGTGCTGACACACTCGTCCACTATTTGGAGTACACAAAGAAGTGTAGCCGCTGGGTTCCTCGTCGTCGCGTGCCAGAAGACCATAAAGAGATTCCATCTGTTTGGCCAAATGAAGGTGGAAAGCAGTACGTGAATGATGGGGAGGTTATTGATGCAGCAAGCCGCTGGCTCCGACGTAGAGTTGTACCACTGAACGGAGATTATGTCGAAAGATAGGGTTTTTTTTGCCATAAGAATGTGCAATAATATGGCATATTGGAATACCGAGTTTAATCTAACTCCTTTAAGAAAAAAATGTGTTGCATTACGTATTGAACGCCCCTGGTAAATTATGCCCCAGCGCATGAGCCGCTGCTGCGCCGCTCCACTGCTGCTGAAGTTCCTGTGGCTGTGGACCACGTCAAGCCATGTCGCGCCACTTAACGCTACGCCCACCATATGCGTGCCTGTCGAACGTATCGTCACATGAATGAAATTTTCACTCTACAGCGGATTGTTGGTTTTGAAACTTCCTGGCAGATTAAAACTGTTTGCCGGACCCAGACTCGAACTCGGGACCTTAGCCTTTCGCGGGCAAGTGCTCTACCAAAATTGTGCGGACTGGTCGTGAGTCGTGCATGAGTAGCTCAGTTGGTACAGCACTTGCCCGGGAAAGGCAAAGGTCCCGATTTCGAGTCTCGGTCCGGCACACAGTTTTAATCTGCCAGGAAGATTCAAAACCAGCGTACACTCCGCTGCAGAGTGAAAATTTCATTCTGGAAACATACCCCAGGTTGTGGTTAAGCCATGTCTTCGCAATATCCTTTCTTCCAGTAGAGTTGGTCCTGCAAGTTTCGCAGGAGAACTTCCGTGAGTCTGGAAGGTAGGAGACAAGGTACTGGCCGAAGTAAAATTGTGAGGACGGGTCATGAGTCGTGCTTGGGTAGCTCAGTTGGTAGAGCCCTGGCCCGCGAAAGGCAAAGGTCCCGACTTCGAGTCTCGGTCCAGCACACAGTTTTAATCTGCCAGGAAGTTTCATATTGTCACATGGTTAACTACAATAGTCCCTAAAAATGACCAAAGTAGAAACGGAAAACCCAATGCCGAATTGTGAACTGAATATTTCCCTCTGATATTGGAAATTCCGAACAAACCCCATAAATAAAAATAATGATGAACGACAACAGGATGAAACAAGAGTCAAAATTTCTTTCAAAAATTAGAGTTCACTATAATAATAAGTGTTCAGCATGCAAAGAAACATGCGTGTTGTCAGATGTCTACAAGCGCACCGAGAGGATAATTCTGATATTTACAACAGTGCCGAATAATCTCAAAACAGTACATTAGAGAGGATAACAGTTTCCACCTGAACTGTTAATAATATATTTGTTCACCACGATCGCGACTTTGGTCTGTCATGCCATTTTCAAGTGATATCAGCAACAACATAAATTACTTAGAGACCAGTTCTCCTTTGGGAACACATTCTGTTCCTAAAATATTTTACAAAAACAAAACAGTTTCAAAAAGCTGAAACGGTTTCTACTTCACTGCAAGGTGCGTTAATGCATTGTCCATTTCCTAGTCATTTATTGAAGATAACATAGTGCTTAATTAAAACGAGAGAAAACTATGTTAAAGCCACGGAGCACTTCAGTAAAATCTGTTTGACTTAGTATTCTCATTTCTGAGAAGGTTTATTTCCTTTTTACACAGGATGTTTCACAGTCCTTGCATCACGTCGAGGGGTAATAGATCACGTCAAGAGGAATGACTTTTGTTAGGGACAAAATATTCACTGGTTGTTCCCGGCGACACGAAGCGTTCTGCGACTAGCAGGGTCTGCCAGCACGATGCGCTGTTTAGTACTCGTACCTACCCCAGTAAATTGATAGTGTGATTCTAAGTATAAAAAGATACACTGACGGAAAACAATCGCAACACCAGAAACTAATTAATTACAACAATGAAATTTCAGGAATACATTCGTCTAGGTAACATACGTAAACGATTAACATTGCAAGATCGCAGGGTAATGTAACCGCGGTACAAGCTATTGCAAATGTGAAATGCTGGTACAGTAATAACAGGTGTAACCGCCAGAATATTGAATGTAGGCTCGGAAACGTGCATGTATTGCGATGTACTGGTGCCGGATGTCAGTCTGAGGGTCGATCGATGAAGGGACGGCTAAAGCTGGTCGTTGATGACGCTGAAGTTGTCTTCCGATGCCGACCTTTATGTCTTCTATTGAAAACAGATCTGGTGATCGATTAGACCAAGGTAACATGAAGACTCTCCGCAGAACATGTAGTGTTACAACAGCGGTATGTGGACGAGCGTTATCCTGTTGGAAAAGACTCACTGGAATACTGTTCATGAATGATGGCAGTACAACAGGTCGAATCACTAGACTGACCTACAGTTTTGCAGTCAGGATGTGTCGCTACCAGGTAATATAGATCGATGAAACTGAGACAATATACAAAAAAAATCTGCTACAGTATAGTACAGTACATTACAGAAGGTAACTGAAAGAAATACACAGTGAAACGAACAGTTCAAATGGTTCAAATGTCTCCGAGCACTATGGGACTTAACATCTATGGTCATCAGTCCCGTAGAACTTAGAACTACTTAAACCTAACTAACCTAAGGACAGCACACAACACCCAGTCATCACGAGGCAGAGAAAATCCCCGACCCCGCTGGGAATCGAACCCGGGAACCCGGGCGTGGGAAGCGAGAAAGCTACCGCACGACCACGAGCTGCGGACAAACGAACAGTAATGACACATTCATTCAAAGACAATAAACACATTCCGGTCACCAGTATTAATGATGCCAGCCTGGAAGTTGCAAAAAACGGGAAATGGTTCATAACAGGGTGGTGTATCTCTACGGACCGCACTGCATGTTCTGCAATGAGCTCTCGTGCTGGCCCCGAAGTTGTTTAGGAGTTCTTGTTGCAGTGCGTTCCATTCCTCCATGAGCACGGTTAACAATTGCGGACGGTCATTGGTCCTTGTACACACGCTTCCCAACGAATCTCACACGTACCTGATGGGATTGAAGTCGGGGGGGAATGGGCGAGCCAGTCCATTTAGAGTAGGAGGACGAGATTACTGTTTAACGTTCTGTCGACAACGAGGTCATTATAGACGGAGCACAGAGAACGATGGAGAAGGAAAGCGACTGTGTCCTTTCGAAGGAACCATGCTGGCTTATACCTTGAGCGATTTAAGGAAAACAGGGAAAACTTAAATCAGGATGGCCGGACGCGGGTTTGAACCGACGTCCCCCCTGAATGCGACTCCTGTTTGCGAACCACTCTATGTGCGGAGTGGCCGCGTAGTTTGAGGCGTCATGTCACGGTCTGCGCGGCCCCTCCCGTCAGAGTTTCGAGTCCTCCCTCCGGCATGGGTCTGTGTGTTTTTCTTAGCATAGGTTAGTTTACGTTAGTTTAAGTAGTGTGTAAGACTAGGGACCGATGACCTAAGCAGTTTGGTCCCTTAGGAATTTCAAACACATTTGAACATTTTGCTAACCACTGGGTTATCCCGCTCGGTCCAGTCCATTCGCAGAATATCCTCTCGTTCCAAGAGTTCCTCAAGCTGTGCTGTTTTATGCCGTGGCACACACATATCCATAAAAATGAAACCAAGGCCAAATGCACCCATAAAAAGATGCACATGGGAAAGAAGTAGCGTCACAAGAAAGGCGCGTTACACCTGTGTGTCTTGCGGCTTGTCGCCGTGCGACTGTATCTTGCCACACAAGTAAGTAGAGGCGTCCATTGTGAACTCAAGTGCTAATGGAATCACTCGCATCAGTTGTAAAAACATCTTAACACTGCCTGGCGAGAGTACAGTGTTGAAAGATTTGGAGAGCAGTACGAGCGTGCGTCATTACGTCTCCTCACGCCATAACGCTGCACCACCTAAATAATGCTGAACAGATCCGCACAATGTGGGAGATGGGGCCGGCCGGTGTGGCGGAGCGGTTCTGGGCGCTACAGTCTGGAACCGCGCGACCGCTACGGTCTCAGGTTCGAATCCTGCCTCGGGCATGGATGTGTGTGATGTCCTTAGGTTAGTTAGGATTAAATAGTTCTAAGTGCTAGGGGACTGATGACCTCAGATGTTAAGTCCCATAGTGCTCAGAGCCCTTTGAACCATTTGGGAGGTGGGAACATGTAATGCACCGAGGATCGTAGTCGAACATGAGCGTTTTGGAGGTCGTGCTGTTGTGGTCGGTGAGATGTGTTGCAGGTCGCGATGGTGGAAGAATAGAACGTCCTGCCACAAGCACTGCTTACTAAGCTGGTGCTCGGCAGGGGAGCACACTGCAGAGCATATACTGTCGCCCGTGGTGACCACACACATATTTAGAACCACGGCCCACTTTTCTTAATATGCAAGAGTTTATCATGAATAGGAGTGACCAGCTTAATTACTGTCTTGGACTAAAGGGGTCATTTCTGTTCGCTTCATTGTTCATTTCTTTCAGTTGCCTTCTGTACTGTACTGTAGCAGTTACACTACTTGCCATTAAAATTGCTACACCACGAAGATGACGTGCTACAGTCGCGAAATTTAACCGACAGGAAGAAGATGCTGTGATATGCAAATGATCAGCTTTTCAGAGCATTCACACAAGGTTGGCGCCGGTGGCTACACCTACAATGTGCTGACATGAGGAATGTTTCCAACCGATTTCTCATACACAAACAGCAGTTGACCGGCGTTGCCTGGTGAAACGTCGTTGTCATGCCTCGTGTAAGCAGGAGAAATGCGTACCATCACGTTTCCGACTTTGATAAAGGTCGGATTGTAGCCTATCGCGATTGCGGTTTATCGTATCGCGACAGTGCTGCTCGCGTTGGTGGAGATCCAATGACTGTTAACAGAATATGGAATCGTTGGGTTCAGGGGGGTAATATTGAACGCCGTGTTGGATCCCAACGGCCTCGTATCACTAGCAATCGAGATGACAGGCATCTTATCCGCAAGGCTGTAACGGATCGTGCAGCCACGTCTCGATCCCTGAGTCAACAGATGGGGACGTTTGCAAGACAACAACCATCGGCACGAACAGTTCGATGACGTTTGCAGCAGCATGGACTATCAGCTCGGAGACCATGGTTGCGGTTACCCTTGGCGCTGCATCACAGACAGGAGCGCCTGCGGTGGTGTACTCAACGACGAACCTGGGTGCACGAATGGCAAAACATCATTTTTTCGGATGAATCCAGGTTCTGTTTACAGCATCACGATGGTCGCATCCGTGTTTGGCGACATCGCGGAGAACGCACGTTGGAAGCGCGTATTCGTCATCGTCATACTGGCGTATCACCCGGCATGGTGGTATAGGGTGCCACTGGTTACACGTCTCGGTCACCTTTTGTTTACACTGACGGCACTTTGAACAGTGGACGTTACATTTCAGATGTGTTACGACCCGTGGCCTACCCTTCATTCGATCCCTACAAAACCTCAGATTTCAGCAGCATAATGCACGACCGCATGTTGCAAGTCCTGTAGGGGCCTTTCTGGATACAGAAAATGTTCGACTGCTGCCCTGACCAGCACATTCTCCAGATCTCTCACCAACTGAAAACGTCTGGTCAATGGTGGCCGAGCAACTGGCTCGTCACAATACGCAAGTCACTACTCTTGATGAACTGTGGTATCGTGTTGAAGCTGCATGGGTAGCTGTATCTGTACACGCCATCCAAGCTCTGTTTGACTCAATGCCCAGGCGTATCAAGGCCGTTATTACGGCCAGAGGTGGTTGTTCTGGGTACTGATTTCCCAGGATCTATGCACCCAAATTGCGTGAAAATGTAATCACCGAGCAGTTCTAGTATAATATATTTATCCAATGAATACCCGTTCATCATCTGCATTTCTTCTTGATGTAGCAATTTTAATTGACAGTAGTGTATTTCTACGTATGGTCCAAGTTGCATCAAGCTATGATACTTATCAGTGACACATTGTGCGATAGTTATGTACGTTCTTAAGTTGTATTTTTGATAACAGAATGTATTCCCGCAGTTGATTTGGTCTTTAACCAGCAATTTCTATTATTATAGATATCACTTGAAAAGGAGATAGTGTGCTACAATTGCCATTGCGGTGAATCAGTATATTTAATGACAGTCAAGGCAGAAAATATTGTCATTTGTAACATATTGTAGGGCGGGACACAAACAAGCAGCTAATAATTGAAGTAGTTTTTCTTTCTTTGTTCAGAAATAATGTGTGGCTGATGTATCATTGACCGCTGGATTACTGTTTGAAACGTCCTATTCACTACAGGTACTCAACAGCCAACAAACTTTTAATGGTTTAAAGTACATCGAGGAGTCGAAATCTCCTGCACAGCTTATTATCTGAGTACCTCTTTTCCCTGATGCGATTACGTAACTGAGCAACATTTATTTCCTATGAACTATAAAAAGCAGCGTTTTTTTAGAAAGTTTTTATTAGGTTGCTTTCTTGTCTGCCTGTCTGTTTGGCTCAAAATTTACAATAGTTTTTAAACTAACTTCTGGATGAGTTAGAGACTTGAAATTTAAAACATAGCTCAGAATTGAAAGACAATACAAAACTGCCTGAGTTTATTGTCTGTCTGACTCCCGTAATGGAGGCAGCGGTGTGACAAAGTTCGGTGACGCCTGACATCTCGGCTGCTCTACAAGATGGGCTTGTTGTGCAGGCTGTATCGGAATGCGTTTCAGTTGGTCTATGTGGAAGCCGACGACTCGTCAGTAGGTGGTACTACTGCATCAGTGAGTACAAGTATCTCCGTATACTGCAGGCCTCGCTGCACAGCAGTGCCACACCCACGTTGGCGTCCAGTCAGTGCTCACAGTAGCATTACAAATTTAGCTGTGCCAAGGCTCTGTCTTCAGTTGTGTGTTCGTTGCACTCTCCTATTGTTCTTATGACACATCGTTGGTTTGTTCTCAGAATTCATTATGTCTTAGCTTATCACTTTCAGATTACTTGTCTGAACGTTGTTATTCTGCCATGCTGCCTCTGTTGTCAATTTTCTCTTGTTGTCCTCCTCTTCATACTTCACTAACTACTGTGACTGGCCCCTGGCTGTTTGGAGACTCTCTGCTAGCTCTCTGAGTCATTCCTGATCCTTGTGGGATTCTGGTCACAATAGTATGCAACAGTAAAATAATCTCATAAAATGTTTAAAATCTATGGAGAAATTTAAATAAAAACAAGATTTTTAATGTAACACGTTTTTAAATCGGACTAAAATGTATAACAAAATTTTTCTTAGTAGCATACAGATTCCTAACCCCACACAAATAATTTTGTAATTCTATGCTTGTGTACTATTAGTACCTATCAAAATACATGTAAGATTCATAACGAAAAAAACCTGGGTGCATGCAACAGATAACAGTTAGCTGAACTATTCAAAATAATTTGAATATTACGTGTGCATCACATTATTCATTACAAATCTTAAAAGTTAAAAGATTTTGTACATGGCTGGAGTAGAAACCATAGGATGAATTCTTCTTGTAGAAATAATAAACCAGTTGCAAACTAAGAACGTTTATTTAAACCACAGCTTCAAAGTTTATAATCACTTATTCTTCAGAAGGAAATATTGACAGTTGTGTTACACGTTGTGGCAGAGGCACGTTAAAATATAGATGAGAAGCCTCAGTTAGATGCACAACTGGTGAGGAAATACCAAAGAGATTTAAATAAACCTTCCAGTTTTGCAGCTGACTGGCTGTCTATTATTTCTACAAATAGAATCTTATAAGTAATTTCACAGCCATTAAAAATTGGTAGCTATATTTTTTCAGAATTATCTGTAAGAGGTTAGGAACGTGTATGGGAGTAGGAGAAATTGTTTTATACTTTTTATTCTGATTAAAAACATGTTATATTAAAAATATATTTTTATTTAAATAATTATCCGAACAGATTTCCGAACGAACTCTAAATTACAAAAAATCCACTGTGTCGACTTCCACTGACCGAACGTACATTTCCGTGTATTCTTGCATATTATTCACAACAGTTATTCCGGTGAAGTTCTTTTTTCTGAAGAGACGCAGACAGCAAAAATCACAGAGATTGGCTGTAAGATGAAGAAAAAGGAGTAAAACATTAGTGTATACTCCGTAAACATAGCAGTTAATTAAACATTTAGCCTGCAGACTTCTAGGTAAGCCTCTTACTTCTGTTGCATTGATACAGTTGTGTGTGTGTGTGCGTGTGTGTGTGTGTGTGTGTGTGTGTGTGGGTGGGTGGGTGTGTGTGTATGTGTGTACACTACGAGCAGACGCACCAGCACAAAGCATTAGAGACAGCTATGCTTCTCAGACGAACTAGCAACACGGTAATGTTTATCTATTGTTTAATTAAACTTATGCAGGATAGCGTTATGAAAAGCAACGCAGCTGCGGTAAAGTTACTCTGTTTGAGGCTATTCTCTCATGCGTATGGTATAAATTGAATTTACGACGTGTTTTGCAATGGGGTAACTTGTTACCAGACTAGAAGACCAAATGGAAAAAAAGTATGGAGAACATTCTGTCCAAATTTGATATCCATGTTTCTCTGCGAATTTAGTAACAAAAATCTGGATGTCAGTATCTGTTAAGCGAACTTTAACATCTACATCGACATCTGTACATCTACATCTACATGGATACTCTGCGAATCACATTTAAGTACCTGGCAGAGGGTCCATCGAAGCAACTTCACGATTCTCTATTATTCCAATCTCGTATAGGGCGCGGAAAGAATGAACACCTATATGTTTCCGTACGAGCTCTGATTTCCCTTATTTTATCTTGGTGATCGTTCCGCCCTGTGTAGGTCGGTGTCAACAAAATATTTTCGCATTCGGAGGAGAAAGTTGCTGATTGGAATTTCGTGAGAAGATTCCGTCGCAACGAAAACCGCCTTTCTTTTAATGATTTCCAGCACAAATCCCGTATCATTTCTGTGACACGCTCTCCCATGTTTCGCGATGATACAAAACGTGCTGGCATTCTTTGAACTTTTTCGATGTACTCCGTCAATCCTACCTGGTAAGGATCCCACACCGCGCAGCAGTATTCTAAAAGAGGACAGACAAGCGTAGTGTAGGCAGTCTCCTTAGTAGTTTCTAAGTGTCGTGCCAATAAAATGCAGCCTTTGGTTAGCCTTCCCCACAACATTTTCTATGTGTTCTTTCCAATTTAAGTTGTTCTTACTACGCAAACCATTGTAACGTGCATGGCAGAGGGTACTTGCGATTGTACAGCGTGTCACTGTTTCTTCCCGTTCCATTTTCGTGTGGAGTGCGGAACGAAAGAACCTTGTATGAGCGGTCACAACTGGAGCGATACGTAGTGGGTTCTAGTGTATGCCAAGACTGCTCAATAATATTACCTTCACTGGAGAGTTGGTGTCTATCTTCAAGCATCTGCCAGTTGAGATTTTTAATTACCTCTGTGACATCTCCCAAGTGTCAAACAAACCTGTGAGCATCGTGATGCCTTTCTTTGTATATATTACGTACAAAACCACTGTTAGTCCCACACAATGGATCAGTGTTGCACAATGACATTTTGTAAGCAATCTGTTTCTTAGACTGCCTGTATTTTCCAGCGTTTCCACCAATGAACGGAAGTCTACTTTACCTACGACTGAGCACTTATCGTTCCATTTTATAGTCCTACAAACTCTCACACGTAGGTAATTGAATGAGTTCACTGGGTCCATTTGTGACTCACTGATATTACAGCAGAACTTCATTACAGATAACTAATTACAAGCAAACAATAAAGCGGAGTTAAAACAGATGCGTTAAATGAAAATCAGTACAGGATCTTTAATCCAAATCATATTCAATCAAGCTGCTTTATCAGTCTTTTCCCTCAGTTTATATGATATGTGCAAATGTTCGAAAACTACAGCATATTGGCAAAATTATGAAGCACTACCCCAACCCAGAGAAACTGCTAGCTGACATTCCGAGGCAGTAAAGTCTCCTTCACGAGATCTGCCACCAACGAAACCAGACTGCCGCTGCTAGTTTTGATATATGCTAAATCATGGACAGAGGGAAAGCCGGAACAGAAGAGAATCGAAGCGTTGAAACGTGGTACTATAGAGGAATGTTCAAAATCAGGTGGGGTCATAAGACAACGAATGAGGAGGCTCTTCGCAGAATCGGCGAAGAGAGGAACATATGGAAACACTGACAAGAAGTGACAGGATGATACAAGTGTTAAGGCATCAGGAAATAAACTCCGTGGTACTAGAGAGAACTGCAGAAGGTAAGAACTGTAGGGGAAGACGGAGATAGGAAGACATCCAGCAAATAATTGAGGACGTTGGCTGAAAGTGCTACTATGACATGAGGAGGTTGGCGCAGGACAGGAATTCATGACTGGCCGCATCAAGCCAATCATTAGTAGTGGTACTCCAGAAAATATGACTCACTTGCTCACTTGAGTCCTCTGTCGCTACATCTCTGCATTAGTTTCAACTACCGCTCAGAAGATTTCTGCAAGTACATTAAACGAATTCGCAACTACGAATAAGGACAACCATCAACTGTTGAATAAAATGAGGACAATGCAAATCTGTGCCCGACCGGGACTCGAACCCGGATTTCCCACTTACTGCGAGCGTTCGCCTTACCATATGGCTATCTACATCTACGTGATTACTCTGCAATTCACAGTTAAGTGCTTGGCAGAGGGTTCATCGAACCACAATCATACTATCTCCCTGCCATTCCGCTCCCGAACAGCGCGCGGGAAAAACGAATACCTGAAACTTTCTGTTCGAGCTCTGATTTCTCTTATTTTATTTTGATGATCATTCCTACCTATGTAGGTTGGGCTCAACAAAATATTTTCGCATTCGGAAGAGAAAGTTAGTGACTGAAATTTCGTAAATAGATCTCGCCGCGACGAAAAACGTCTTTGCTTTAATGACTTCCATCCCAACTCGCGTATCATATCTGCCACACTCTCTCCCCTATTACGTGATAATACAAAACGAGCTGCCCTTTTTTGCACCTTTTCGCTGTCCTCCTTCAATCCCACCTGGTAAGGATCCCACACCGCGCAGCAATATTCTAACAGAGGACGAACGAGTGTAGTGTAAGCTGTCTCTTTAGTGGACTTGTTGCATCTTGTAAGTGTCCTGCCAATGAAACGCAACCTTTGGCTCGCCTTCCCCACAATATTGTCTATGTGGTCTTTCCAACTGAAGTTGTTCGTAACTTTTACACCCAGGTACTTAGTTGAATTGACAGCATTGAGAATTTTACTATTTGTCGAGTAATCGAATTCCAACGGATTTCTTTTGGAACTCACGGCCAGACGCAAACTTCCGTATGTCGTCAGCCATGCGTCTACGACCTGTACTCGTACACCCATTATGTATATTCCCGTACAGATCAGACGCCGTACTTGAAAGTCAGTCGCCCGGTATCTCCAGAGAAATACGACACTGCAGTGCATGTTATTCTGATTACGAAGTGAAGTTCCTGCGCTGAGTTCGACTGCGATGAAGCTCGTCAGAGCTTAAGAGAACAGTTCACATTCGAGAAACAGTGTCACACTACTGTAAAGTGTTGCGCACCAACGTGGAGCGTGTAATGAAACAGTACGCTCTGCCACATTCGTTTTAGTATATCGCGCAAGCCTATCCACTACTTTAATACACAACTCGATCCACCAAGTCAGATTTTGTCGTGTGTTCACAACTTATGAGCGCTGTAGCATTCTTCATTTACATATGTTATTCGAAGGTAAATTATTCATTTAAAGTCGAAAGTATTACACAATAACTTATTATTCTGAGTATTAAAAATCATAATAACTATGTATACAATGGTTTCGTGTTAGAAGTAACATAATATTTAATTATCCCTCCTCAGTTTACAAACAATTTGAGTTGTGAATATGACATTAATTATCTTATTTCTCAAATTGTTGTCAATGATAAAACATTTTTGGCTAAAGCAATACAAATGTCACAGTTGACTGATACTCCATTTCTTCATCTTCAGAGATTAATCCCGATACACGACATTTTTGACAACTCATAAAAGCTGTAATTACTGTCCTGAGACATTTGTTACGCAGAAATATTGTCTTATCTTCCTTACTATTCCTTTTAAGAGCCATATTTATTGCAGTCGTAACAGCATTACGGTCACTGGTTCCCTTTTATACGTTAACTGAACCGAAATTTCTCTTCATTGCTCAAAGCTATTTCCAACAAAGGTGTTGAAAAGTAAATGTATCTCTGTCCTTGATACCTCCCAAACTATAGCAGATTAGTTGAAATTCCTCCCTCTTACGACAGCATGATTAGTAAATTTATGAGCGGATTTTCACAAGTTCTCCCAGCAGCGTTCTGTGACTACACTTCCTGTTGATAGTGATCTCATGAAAGCGTGTGATTACAGCTTTTAACCACCTCTTGGCGCTTACATTAACCAGACTGCTTCACATTTACAGAGGTAATAAAGTGTGCTAGGTGATAAAGGCGATGTTGTTTAACTGCGAGTATATGAACAAAGCATAGATCAGGGATTTCTTCTTTTTTTTTATTATAGATCATGTGGAGGCACAGTGAGATCAGCGTCTTTCGGGATGCCAGAGTCACCAGACACCAGTCAGTTCGCCTTGTATCAGTACCACAACTGTGTACTACTCCGAAAGAAAGTACTAGTCCTAGCAGTTGGACACTAACTAAATTAAGGCCGCTGCTACAAGAGATCAAACAACGCGTTTGTGACAATGCTGACGCTGGTGCTGCTTAAAATTGAAACCTGCAAAGAATGAAAAGAGCCCAATCTGTATTTTTTGACAATGATTACACTAACTCAGTTTTTTTCCGAAAATGCAGTAAGGCAAGTTACTGGGTAGACTTAGCAATGAGTGGTAAAGTACTGCACACAGACAAGTAATGAAACATATTTGGGACCCGGGAAGCTAAAACCAAAAGAAGAAAAATAACGCACTGTAAAGCTCTGTGCACGAACACGTTTTTTTTTGTATTTTTTTCACGTATTGATTCAGTGCTGCAGATAAAAGAGTATTCCAATACGCGAGTGATTAAATTAGACCGCTCAGTCACAACTGTTTATTAGTTTCAACTCGTGCCTTCACGAAGTCGGAAGGTTAAGCTCGATTTGGTAATTTTGGTGGCAGAGGGTGGCTGGATGCCCTTCCTGTTGCCACCCATTCCTCCTCCTCCTTCCACCCCTCCCCCCCCCCCCCCCCCCCGCCCAACACGGAATTAGTGTACCCCATCTGTATGCCTCTAGTGTTATTCCACGTGAAAGTGGAAGAAAGTTGTCGATATGTTTGCGAATCGTGCTGCTGAGGCACAACATGAGTACCATCCCGGTATTCACGTAGCCGGATGTGGAAAACCGCCTAAATACCACATTCAGGCTGGCCGGCACATTGGCCTTCTACGTTAACTCGCTGGGAAATTATTTCTGGAGGTGTCATTTCTTAATGGTCTTTTAAGGATGCTAAATATTTCGAGACCGCTTCCAGTCTCAGTCAGCATGATGCATGTCTCGGAACCTGATTCATGTACATTCCGGGGTACGAAGTTTATTGATGCAGACACAACTGTTGAAATATGTAAATTTAAGACTGTAGAGTTTTGTGTGGTTGCACATTTTGCTTTGTGCAAGTAACAGTCTCATGACTGGTGCAAGTTTCCGCCTCAGTGACTCAGTAGAAAAATGCTGACACTGTGAGTTGAATTAACGAATCCCCGCTGTTGGAACAGGTATCTGCGACGAGTGAAACAAAATTACAAAGAGGAATCCACCAGGTATATCGAATTAGCATCGACAACAGATTATTCTGTATTACGTCCGGCCAGTGTAGGGTTTTTTGAAGCTTTAATTTCGCGGCGAATGTTTAATTAAATAAATTTCAATATCGGCCGGCTACGGCGGTACACAGACAAGGTTTAAAAATGTCTACCAGGAATAAATGAGCTGTCAGCGGTCCGACCGCGAGGTATTCGCCACTCCCAGGGCCTGAATATTACTCACGCGCACGGCAGTCCTTCATCAATAGGGGGCCTCGAAACAGTTGATGAATGGTGGAGACTGAAACCGACAAGAAATATTATCGCTTCCCCACCAAGCGTTTCGTCAGTTTTTCACCACGCTATCGACAGAAAATTGCCGGCATTAATTATTTAAGTTCCTAACTGATGACTTAGCTTCCATTACTCACACGTTGCGGAGTCACGTACGTTGTCTTAGTAGCCCAACTTCAGGCGGAAGACACTTTTTAGTAGCATCACGTCAACAGCAGCTTAAAGAGGGCGTCGCTGTTATTTCTCTAAGTAATATGTTTCGCTGTGTTTTGATTACTACGCACAAAATTGCTATAAAGTGTTAGAGATAATGCTGATTACTTCGTATCTTTCTATATTTTAAGAAATTTCTTTCAGAATTTTGTTCCTTCTGCAAAGATCACAAAATTTGCATGAGTGTGATTTTTAGAACGTTTTAATTCAGTCAAGATTGCCTCCGTACTCAAATTGTTACTGTCGTTGTCTTCGTACGCAAGTATCAGGATTCGATTATCGGTATCATCTCGGGTTTTTCTGCGCTATCGAGGTCTGAAACGTTATGGGTCAGCCTTGTGGTCCCAGATGAGGAGTAAGTGGAACAGAGAAGCAACAGCATCATGAGGATTCATCTACACTTAATAATTGCTGAAGACACTGGCATAATGTTAATCGTATGTCCCACAACCCTAGACTGCCCCTCTTACTGCCTTCTTGGCAGCAGTCAGCCATTTTACTTATTTAAACACCATTATTCAAACACTTTATTTTCTTGGCAACGATTATGCGCATCGAAAGATAATTCAGGGAATTACACATCCCGAAAATTATTCGGCAACGGTTATCCACAACGAAATAAAGTGCATGTAACTTTGGATGAGCATCTGAACTGGGCAGAGAATACAATCGCAGTGTGCTGGAAGACGTCCACTTGTCTTTATGCTTTCAAAACGTTTCGGAACGTATTTCCACAAGACGTGAAACGACAGCTCGTGCAAGCACTCGTTCTACCGAACCTCCACTATCGTGATGTATTTCAACAAGGCATGAGCAGTGAAAACAAAAGACGGTTAGAACTAACCATGAAAGCCTGTGTGCGTTAAACTGCAACATTCGCCGATATGATCATGTTAGTGCTTCATACTCCCAGCTAGGGTGGCTGGGGCCGGACAAATTGCGTGACTACCACACTCTACGTCTACTTCACTGGCTCCTCGTCGGGCAAACACGAGAGTACCTTGCTTCAGAGAATAAACACTTTTCATGCCATCATAGTCGAAACACGGGGTCACTGTTATTTGGTATCCTAACTGCGTCCACTCAAAAACATTTGAAAACTCCTTCTCTGTTGCCGCTGTCCGCCTCTGGAACAAACTGCCCCTTACCTTGCGAAAAATTCAATCTCCTGCTGCTTTTAAGAAGAAGCTGAAGCATTTCCTACTATCATCCTCATAACGTTTTTGCCCAAATGATTGTACAAGGCTAATCCTACTCTGTGTCAAAGCTAATGTCTCCTATCTTGCTCCTTTCTCTCCTTACTCTTCATCTATCTCAATTAGCCACGCCATCTTCTTTTCCTTTATACTTCCTTAACTGTGTTTCATCATGTCCCTATTCTTCTCTTCCCTTCGCCATCACTCTCCCTCATATCCCCAGCTGCTTGAACTATCTAAAATCTCTCTCTATCATAATATCTAACTATAGCAGTGTTTATCATCAATGAATATAAACTGTATGTGTATGTATTTTTCCAAGTGTACCTTTGTAATTGTTTATTTTACTTTTTGTACTAGTTGAAGTTTAACATGCCTACTAAAACATATGAAAACAAAATAAGTAGAATGCCTGGTTAGTTGTAAGAGAGAGCCTGATGGCCCTAAACTTGCCAGGTTAATTAAATCAATAAATAAAATAAATAAATAAAAATAAATAACTGTAGGCAGTTACCCATTCGCGAAAATTGTAATCTGTCTCTCTCTCTCTCTCTCTCTCTCTCTCTCTCTCTCTCACTGTGTGTGTGTGTGTGTGTGTGTGTGTGTGTGTGTGTGTGCGTGTGTGTGTGACAAAACGTTAACGGTCAAACTGAGCAACTACTTGAAGAAGAAAAGTAGATTACTTGTTGCTTAACAAGACTTCATCTCATCGGGATTGTCACCCTTGTAGGACTGTTATACACTCGTTGATACTGCTGTGGCACACCCTTATTTTGGGTTACTCTTCTGTGAACATCGGTACCAGAATATAAATATATCATATCAGAATGCAAGTGTTGAACTCTTCATCAATGACACAAGGTCGTATAAAACTGTATGACATTTCCAGAAACTATTAGAAATTGCCAACGATAAAACATTGAGGTATCTAATTCCATAATGATAACAATAAAAAATACTCCAGTGGCCGTAATATTAATACAAAAGAACCGAATGATCGATACAAATGATTCATGCACCATCAGGGACAAAAGTGCCTTCTGGAACAGAATGTTGCTGCGTTGATAGGAAGATCGGCAGAAATATTTTCTCATTCTTTGTCAAAAGCGTTTTCCATCGAGTGTCCAGTATCACCACAGCACATTTCTTTTTGAATTATCTCTTCGTGAAGTAGGCATACGACTTCACAATTTGTAATTTTGTCCTTAGTACTGGATCATCAGTATCAACAGAAGATTTCGTTTTGAAACATCACCCTCATTCTGCCAACATCCTTGTAAAGGAGGGCGGAGAAGCAGATGTTCGGCACACTCTGCTGCCCGTAAGGAGGAAAACTGCCACTAAAACATGGTAGAATCACCGATGAATAACGCCACGAAAATGCAAAAGGCAGTCGAAACCACGTCATTAACACTAGAACTGTAAAGGGGGAAAATGTTACGTTGCTATCAAGCCGTCGTAAAGTTTACCACTCCAAATTTTATTCAAAGGACGACGAAATTTATAGATTATGAATCAGCTAATTATTGTTATTAGATCTCCAAAGGTATGTTACGTACCAAATTCAGTACAAATGGTTCTGTTTTATACCCTACTGCAATTGTAAATTTTATGAGGCTTCATTAACCAAGGGTGAAAGACACATAAAGCGTATTAATGGGACATGTGCCCTTTAACTGTGACAGTATTATGAAGATTATTGCACCGGTAAAAGCTTCCGGATTGTTCCAATTCGAGTCTCCGTGAAGCGAATGCCAAGGGGAGGAGGCTATAAGAAAAAGAAACAGGAAAGAAAACCAAGCCATTCTACGAGTCGGGACAGGGAATGTCAGAAGTTTCTACGTGGTATGGTGTAGTCTCTCGCTCTCTGTTCAATCTATTCATCGAAGAAGCAATAACCGAAATAAAAGGAAGGTTCAAATGTGGAATTACAATTCAAGGTGAAAGAATATCAGTGATAAGATTCGCTGATGACATTCCTATCCGCATTGAAAGTGAAGAAGAAATAAAGATTCTGCAGTCTAATAAGTACAGAATACAGACTGACAGTAAATCGAATGAAGACGAAAGTAATGAGAAGTAGCAGAAATGAGAACACCGAGAAACTTATCATCAGGATTGGTGATCACGAAGCAGATGAAGTTAAGGAATTCTGCTACGCGGGCAGAAAAATAACCCATGACGAAGGGAGCAAGAAGGACATAAAAAGCAGACCAGCACTGGCAAAAAGGGCATTCTCGGCCAAGAGAAGTCTACTTTTTTTTTTTTTTTTCTTTTTTTTTTTTTTTATTTATCTTGCGGTTCCAGACTGCAGCGCCTTTAACCGCACGGCCACGTTTTTTTTTTTTTTTTTTTTTTTTTTTTTTTTTTTTTCTACGTGTACATGTGTAATTTTTTTTTTTTTTTTTTTTTTTTTTTTAAAAAAATTAAACTTCTCACTCGAAGAAAGACTAGAACCAAGGACATTTTTTTTTTTTAAAGTAAGAAAATTACCTCATTCACTTCAGGCGTTGGCCCCTATCACCCATACTACCCCCAAAAACCTATCTAGCCTAAAAACAAAAACAAAGCTAGTGCCACCGCCACTTTCATCCTGAAGCTAATTAGGACGGCCGTTCGCCGCCACTTCAGGTTCCGCCAACGAACAAAAATTAAATATGCCTCTGAACTTTGTATAAAAAAAAAATAAAATAAAAGAAGAAAGGAAAGGGTATAATACTTTATTAAATTTTATTTGTTGTTAATTTGGTTCTTATTTTGTTCTTGTGTATTTATTTGGATTTGAAAGCAGGTCTCCTACCCACGTTTTTTTTTTTTTTTTTTTTTTTTTTGTTTTTTATTTTATTTTTTTTTTTTTGCAATGTGCGAACAGTCACAGTTAACCAAGCCTGGAAAACTAAAACAGAATGAAGACGCCATCGAAGATATGAGACATAAATAGCATGAAAAGAAAGCTACCACGTCGTAGTGAGGCTTCCCAGCGACTGCGCCCACTGATAAGATTGTTCAATATATGGTCGTTTGCAGTTCGTTCTGACCTCATCTGCCACTGCCTGGAACATTCCAGCTACACGGCGGGCTGTGAAAGGCACTCCATAGGTAGTTTGCGAAGCACTGTCGATATCTGGTATGCCCGGAAATAGCATGATGTCTTTCTTGCAAATAGAGCCAGAAGTCAAGGAAATCCTTGTGTCCGTCACGACAGAGGTAATGGACGGCATGTCCACGTATCCAGGTGACGGAGTTGGTTCGAGTCTTGGGGTAAAATGTCTCATCCGGAAACAATAACGTGCGTGCAGATATATGCTCCGGCCTAACTCGCAAGAGATAAGCCAGCATCTGCCGCACTAGGTGCCAAACCGGTTCCGCCTCTCCACAGCTGAGGCGGTGCTCGTCAGAATCTACTGTATTACAACCCACACAATTGGGAGATTCTGTCATGTGGATATTGTAGAGACGTTCTTGCGTCACGAGCTTCCCATTAACGACGACGTACCATTGAGAAACAACATCGGAATCAAGCATGGCATCGTGTACAGTCTTCCACACCACGCGCCACCGTACGTCAGGATATTTTAGTTCGACCACATTTAGGGGGCGGCGTTGCAGCATGTCATGATATAGGCGTCGAGTTGTGGCCATTTGTGGTGTCGTGAGCGCTACACTGCAATAACTTTGTTCTAAATAGAAACGTCCTATATAAAAGAGGGGCGCCGGGATGTCCTGTAGTGGCACCGGCGCTCTTAGTGAAGCAGGACGTAGCGCCGTCAGAAGCAGACTCGTGAGGCTCGTAGGACAACGGCGCAGCAGACATAAATGTGAGCTGACATAGAGGGCAATGGCCCTATCATGGACGTTAACTAGGCCAAGACCACCTTTGTCCTTGGGGAGGGTAAGAGATACGTATCTGATCTTCAGTAACATACCAGTGGTGACGAAGTATCCCAGCGCTGCCATAATGCTACGAGCCAAGGGCTTCGGAATGGGTAGCGTTTGGGCGACATGCGGTATGCGGGACGCAAGGTATACATTGGCATAATACGCCCGCTGAACGATGTTGAGGGATCGCAACCGCTGATTTGCAATTCCGGCCCTAATTTGGTTAAGAAGGCGTCGATAATTGAGCGTCGTCGCGCGTCGCATGTCGTTCATGAAATCTAAGCCCAAGCAGCGTACAGTATCACTGAAGCGTAAGGGGGCAATGTGTTCCTGCGGTAGCCCAATCCCGATGCTCAAGGCGACGGACTTGTCAACGTTGATTTGGCTACCAGAAGCTGTACCGTAAGTTCCAATCCAGTCCAAAGCTGCGGCCATATCGTCAGCTCCTCGTATGACGATCATCAAATCATCCGCATATGCGGTGCAGCGATAGATGGAGCCGCCGAACTGTATCCCAGTGAGCCTGTCTCGGAGACCACACAACAAGGGTTCTAAGGCCAATGCAAATAACAATGTTGATAATGGACATCCCTGTCGTACTGATCGGCGGATCGGCATGGGTGCCGTCAGTCTTCCATTGACAAGAACTCGAGAAGTTGCACCATGTAGTAGGCGTGTCAACACTGTGATAAAGGGGTCGGGGTATTCCATGCGCCGTAGAACGGCCGTGAGGAAAGTGTGGCCCACACGGTCAAAAGCCTGGCTAAAGTCGATAGACACGAGGGCTGCCGGCAAACGTCTCACCCGTGCAAGGGAGATGAGATCTCTGTAACGACATAACGCAGTTCTGATGTTGTTGGGTCCCCCCAAGGACGTCTGATCGCCGGACAAGACGTGCAATAGTGTGCCGCGAATACGTTCTGATAGCAGCCTCGAAAAGATCTTGAAGTCGCTGTTCAATAACGTTAAGGGACGATAGTCGCGGACATGATTCCGTCCCTTCGGCTTATGGATGGGGACAATCAGACCTTCCAAGAATGGTGCAGGCAATGTTATACCCGGGGACATCAATTCCTGGCAAATTTCAATCAAACACGGTAGCAACAGTTGTTTAAAGGCTCGATGGAACTCTAATGGTAACCCATCGATTCCTGGTGATTTATGGGGAGCACCTTTACCAATGGCGTGGAGCACTTCCTCTTCTGTCACTTCTCCCAGTAAAGTCGGTACCATGTCTGGTGGAACTGTACCGTGGACATGTGCTGAAACGGTGTCTACCGTCGCCATATCAGGGAGCACTGCTGAATAAAGTTGAGCGTAATGCCCATAGAAGGCTTCTGCTATATCTGTTTGTTCTACCACATGTCGACCGTCGTCGGTTATCATGTCGGTTACCAGTGCCCTACGGCGCCTCCTGCGTTCTATGAGCACGTGGTGCATAGATGGCCTTTCTGATTGTATCATGTCTGGAGCACGCGACCGTATAACAGCGCCTTGTAAATGATGGCGTGCTAAGGAGACGAGCTGCGCTTTCGCGCGATTGACTGTGATCTGCCTGTCAGGTGAGGGCTCCATAGCAAGACATTCCCGTAGGACGGTGTAATAAAAGTTTTCCGTGCTCCTCCTCCATGCCGCTGCTTCCCGGCCGTAAGCCATGAAGGTGCGTCTAAGAGCAGGCTTCGCACACTCAATCCACCAACTGAGGGTCGATCGGTACCGACCACGACGCCGTAAGGACGCGTTCCACGACTCTTCGACAGCACCTTTACATGCCGGCTCGTCCAGATGGGCGACGTTCAGTTTCCAGGGAGGCCTACTGCGCCACACACGTGCAGGTTTGAGGGCAATGGTGCAAATATAGGCTGTGTGGTCGGTGAATGCAGCGGGCCAGAGCTCTGCTCCTCTCGTCGCCGTCGAAAGGGTGCTTGTGACGTAAATCCTGTCCAACCGACTTGATGAATGGCTTGTATAATGGGTGTAACCAGGAGCTGGGCCATGGATGTGGCGCCACGTGTCAATCAGGTGGAGGTCACGCACTAGCATTTCCAATTCCGCACACGGGACGTGATGTGGCTGCTGATCAGATGGAGATAATGTACAGTTAAAATCTCCTCCGATCACCATATCGTCTATGTGGCCCATAAATAGACGCGTAATATCTTCCGAAAAAAAGCGGGCCCGATCTCTCCGTCTCCCTGATCCTGAAGGGGCATATACATTGATGAGTCGTACACCGTTGACAGTTACTGCCATGGCTCTTGCACTCGGTAGGTACAGTACGTCCGTAGCCGCCAAACCGTCCCGTAGCAGAACAGCCACACCACAATCGGTAGAAGAGGCGTGGGAGATGTGGGCGGTATATCCGTAGAAGTCAGGGAAACTAGCGACACATACTTCCTGTAAGAGGGCCACGTCGATGTCCGCCGCATCAAGCATGCGATGTAGCATTGTCAGTTTGTGTGGTGCCCTTATCGCGTTGATATTGATTGTGGCAAGGCGAAAGGTGTGCTGCCTAGCCTCTTCACCTAGGGTAGACGCCATGGCAATAAAAGCTAACCGCAAGAGATGCCGGACCCACCAAACCCGTTACAAATTATGAGTCTTTCACGCTAGTAGTGGCATCCCCAATGCCGCCCCCTCCCCTGTCACCCGTGCCCTCGTCAGGAAGTTCCTCAACATCGTCCGACCACAGTGGGTGCAACACGATGCTGTGTGGCTGATCGGCACCTAAATCTCTCTCACGTACGTCGTCTTTGGTAGAGGTAGACGGATCGCCATCCATCGACGCGACCTGCCGCGTTTGTGGTGCAAGAAGTAACTGGGCACTCGTAGTATGGGCAAGTGAACCGTCTACACCACTTAGATCCTCAGCAGGCGCAGCATCCATGCTGTCTGATGAGATGTCACCTTCTTGACCGGCCGTGTGTAGGAGGCAATCGTCAGACGGGGTCCGCCGACGTCGCTTGCGTCGTCGGGGCGAACGTTGCTTTCGAACGTGGACATCCGTATCCGAATGTGGGAGGCAATCCAGCGTCGTATCACCTTCCGCTAGGAAAGCCGCGGTCGGGACAATGTTCGCGTCCACGTCCATCGCGTTCTGAATGTTATGTTGCGTCTGGAGTCCGTGGGACTGTTGCTGCTGTTGTTGCTGTGGAGGGGGCGACATATGGGTTGGCACCGAGGGTCCTTCCTCTTCCTCCCGTGGTACTTCCGGCGTCGATGGATGTGTCTGATCGCCCGTTTCGTCCTCAACTATGGTGCGCATCGTCGTCTGAGCGTACGTGAGGGGCAGGATTGTCGTCCCCGTCGGGGAAACGGAGTCTCCCACTGGTATCTGCGTAATTCTACGTTGTAAGCAGCTCGATCGAACATGGCCTTCCTGCCCACATCCGGAACAGGTACGCGGTTGACCGTCGTACATGATGATTGCACGGCAGCCACCGATGTTCAAATAGGACGGCACATGTTTCTTGAGCTCAAGTTTAATTTGGCGCACACCATTGTAGACCTTATACGTCGAGAAAGTTTGCCACTTTTCTGCAACGTGGCTGATAACATTGCCATATGGTCGGAAGGCGTCCTTGACAACTTCCTCTGGGACCTCGAAGGGGAGCTCAAAAACTCTTACAGTCCTTACGCCCATGCCTGCATGATCCACCGTCACTGCACCGATATGCCCGTCAGCATGTTTGAATCGGAGAGAGTTCGAGTATTTAGAAACCACTGTCGCGCAGACCTCTGCACTGGTCATTTTAACATAAACCACGCTCGCCGTTATAGAAAAATGTATTCCGACGACAGTCGCCGGATCTAAACGTAGATCGTCGCGTATGAACTGTTCTATTTCATAGGCTCGAGGACCTGCGTGATCTGGTTGGAAAGTAATTTTGATCGTATCGTGGCGCCATGTGTGTGCCATAATCGCACTGAACTTGGAACAAATACAACTCGCGCCGCGAGAAGGTAAACACAAGCAAGCGCTCACGGTCGCGCACGGCGAGGCGCAGCGGACGTCCTCGCCCCACCGCAGCCGAAAGCAGACTGCGTAGTATCAAACATAGGCCTTATTCTGAGGAAGAAATTTCTGAAAATGTATGTTTGGAGCCCAACATTTAATGGTAATGAAACATGGACTGTGGGAAAATCGCAACAGGTCGGAATCGAAGCATGTGAGATGTGGTGCTACAGATGAATGTTGAAAATCAGGTGGATTGATAAGTAAGGAATGAGGACGTTCTCTGCAGAATCGGCGAGGAAAGGAATGTATGGAAAACACTGACAAGATGAAGGGACAGGATGGTAGAACATCTGTTAAGACGTGAGGGAATAACTCACACGGCACTAGAGGGAGCTGTAGAGGGTGAAAACTGTAGAGGAAGACAGAGAGTCGAATACATCAAACAAATATCTGAGGACGTAGGTTGCAAGTGCTACTCTGAGATAAAAAGGTTGGCACAGGAGAGGAATTCGTGGGGAAGTTATAAAACAGATGAGCTCTTTGAAGTTAAATGGCAAGAAGGCAGGGATTTGTGGTCCGACTAGAATAGAATTAATTAAGACTTCAAAATAAGGGCAGATTGTGAGTAACTGTGAACGGCTCAGTGATAATGGTGCTCTTATTAGAATCGGCAGAAAATTAACAAACAGCAATAGTTCAAGTATATATGCCGACACAGTAAGAAGAAGAAGATGAACAGGTATTTTATATGGGACCAATTAACGGGTAACTCGTTATCTAAAGGGAAATGAAAATCTGAAAACGGTTGGGAGTTAGAACACAGAAGAAGGGGAAGGGACGAAAGATATTCACTAACCAGGAAAGTACTTGGGCTCGAAAAAACACAAACACACCAAAATCGTGTGAGAAATAATGTAAAGGTTTCTTATTGCACTAGTGATACTCCCGCATCTGCAAAACTCTGCAGTCGTCCGTTAGAGGTCTCTGCGTATGCCATGCCGCATTGCACACTGACCTGCTGGTACGCCTGTCGGGACCAGTAGGGACGGTGCAGTGTGCCTCTGAAGTTGCGTTTTGTGACATTATTTGTGTATTGAAGCGTCAGATGGCTCGGAGGTTGGTAATCAATCCTGCTAATGTATTGCGATTGGTTGAGATGAAGTTACGAAGAACCCTTCTTCGTGAAGATGGTATTGGTGTAGAAGACGAATCATTCGCATGTTTTGTGGTATGTATTATAGTGCAGAAATATGAACATAAGTTAGAAACAGATACTGTTGTAACACTAATACATAATGATGATGATAGGGATGATAATGACGAAAAACTCATTGCAAACGGTAGTGCGGGAAGAGGCGATGGAAGCAGTGACCGTCTCCCAAGAAGAAGGTTAAAGTTGCAACTATCATCATGGTGTCTAAAAGCAATATTAAAATCATACTGGATTACGTGGCAAAGAAAAGAGAAGGAAATACAGTTGTCAAAGGAAATCGTACACTGCTGTTCAAGACCATCAAGGAGCGTGTAATGGCGAAATTCGATGAAACGCGAGAGTGCGGTTCCGCCGTTCATTATTGGCATGTACAACATTGGGCATTGGACGTAGCCAGAAATCTCGGGTGTACAAACTTTACAGCTTCACTAGGATTTATTACTAATTGGAATAAGGAGTTTAGGATAACATCACGCCGTATCACTATGGTCCAAGCACGAAAAGATATGGATGACGAAGAAGAGCTGATTGAAAGAGCTCAAACGTTTGTTGCTGCGTCAATGAGCTTATCACGAGAGAAAACATCGATATTAGTTCTGTATGGAACTGTGATCAGAGTCAGTTCAACTATGAACTTTCTTGTGACAGAACACTATCCATGAGAGGGGAGAGAAACACTGTCGCGATGTTGCAATCAGTTAACTGTGCAACACATAGTTACACGATCGATGTTGCTCTATCAGTGGACGGACGATTGGCAGACAAACTCTATATATGCTTCCAATAATCCAGTGGATAGTTTGGATCCCGCGTGTCAAGGGAAATAGAAACGCGGTGCCCTCCAAATGTCATCGTCGATGCAAGTGTGAGTAGGAAGATGACGAAACAACATCTGAAGACTTTTTTTCTGTCAGTTTTGAATCCACATTTGTCGAGAAAGTCATTAGTACTTTGTGGCTCCTGGTCTGGACATAAGGATGAACGAGTACTACTGGAAGCATCTGGCGGAAAACATGTAGATTTAAAAATCATTCCACCTAAAACTACAAAGTATGCACAACCTCTGGATGTGTATTTCTTCAGACAATATAAAATATATGAAAAGAGAATAACAGACTTCATTAAACTACGTTCCAGTAATATGCAGCCGAAATTGCAAGCCAGATTCTTTATCATGAATATGCATTCTGTCATTTACAATCAGTTATCTTCGGGAGTATACAGACCAATGCTTCGTTACGCGTGGCAGAACGCTGGCTACGATATTGGTGAACCAGTTAACAACTTCAAAAGTGTCACTGACGTGGCGTTCAACACTGTTATTATAGAATGTACAAATACCTCATGCGATCAACTTGCATTTCTTCACTGTGCGTTTTGCAGTCATTCGTATTGCTCGGAGCATTTTATTGACATTCCGCATTTGCATTTATAGCTAGGATTTCTGCATTTCTTATGGCGTCTACAATTACATCTACAGTTATATCGAGAGCATGACTGCAGAGTTTTGCAGAAAAGCGACACCCACTAGCACATTCAGAGGTACACAATGGTCCTGTAACCAAACGTTCATACAGATCTGTTTGTTCGATCCCAAGTACTGTAAGACTGTAGATGCTGAAATATCTTAGTAGGCAGTTGAAACAATCGTAGAAAACGCCTTAAATCCTTAAACGGTATTGGGCGCAGTTGCCACCAACTAGATAAGAAAATAAAAAGATCTGTTTAACCCTGTCAACTGTACGCTTTCGGAATAAGATTTATAAATAAACCAAAAATTTCTATTCGTACGTATGGATTGAGAGCAGCTGCAGATGGTCACATGTCATACCATATAAAACGCAGGGTGCAAGTGTTATATATATGTGTCCCCTCTTGTTATAAAGTTTGGAGCAGAGAATGAAGAATATTGCAAAAATTCGCTTTGTAATATTAGCATATTTCCATAAATCAGATATTCCCTATAACTTATTCTATCTCTTCCTTCTTGCTTTATTCCCGTTTTCGTACGGGTTCGAACCGAGCGAGGTGGCGCAGTAGTTAGACACTGGACTCGCATTCGGGAGGACGACGGTTCAATCCCGCGTCCGGCCATCCTGATTTAGGTTTTCCGTGATTTCCCTAAATCGCTCCAGGCAAAATGGTTCCTTTCAAAGGGCACGGCCGACTTCCTTCCCCGTCCTTCCCTAATCCGATGAGACCGATGACCTCGCTGTCTGGTCTCCTTCCCCAAACCGACCATCCAACCGTACGGGTTCGGCATTTCTTATATAGTAGGTTTTGGCAGTGTTAGTGCAGTTGGTGGCCGGGTGCCCTAACGCCAGCACTCCTCTCTCCCCCCCCCCCCCCCCCGCCCTTTCTACCCAACCACCGCTGACACCCTCTAGCGACAGCGGAATTTGGATAAGCCATCTGTCTGTGTCTAGAGAATATCTCATGTTCATGTGAGAACATTTTCAACTAAGGTGAGACATGGTACCAGACTGGTACTCACCTAGTAGGGGGTCGGAAACCTCCTAGAAACCACATCCTGGCTGGCTGTCTTACCAGACCACGTTCTTAATCCCCGAGGCGGAGTCGATCCTGGGAAGGCTCACCTCCCTGAATTCAGGAAGCGGCGCATTGACACTTGGCTATCGCGGCACGTAGATATTCCCAATAGCTACTAATTTATATTTAGAAATTGATAATTTATCTAATAAATACTTCATTTTTATGAATCACGTTCTTGTCACTCTAGATCTACGGTCTCTGCAGGCCACTGGGGATTATCCTGCCGGGCTTCCACGGGACCTATACCAGTAATTATAGGCACCAAGAAAGCTGTGGACTACATGACCATTATTGCGCACCACATGTACCTCTTCAAGCTTGATGGCATCTTGCAACACGATAACTGTTCGTGTCACAAGCTAGAATCATGTTACAGTCGTATGAGGAGTGTGGTAGTGAACTCACGTTGATGTCTTGCTCGCCAAATTCGCCTAATCCGAACCTTTTGGAACACATCTGGAATGCTTCTGGCACCATATCCGCGCTAACAAAACGCTGACCTCTTATTTATGGGAATTTGTGACTTGTGCATAGGTATGAAGAAACAAGCAGTCTTGGTTGCAGCGTTTACATTTTTTTATTATTTCCCGAAATAATAAACATTTTTAAAGTTGCGTCCAAGAATGCTTTTTTCTTCATATCATACATCAACCCCGTTATGAAAAATTTGGTGGTAAGGTTCTATGGGACCAAACTGCTGAGGTCATCGTTTCCTAGGCATACACACTAAATAAATCAACTTAAACTAACTTACGCTAAGGACAACGCATACACCCATGCCCGAGGGAGGACTCGAACCTCCGACGGCGGGAGCTGCGCTAACTGTGACAAGGCGTCTCAGGCCGCACTGATACCCCACGCGGCCCCGTTGTGAACAGTAAAAAGTTATGAATATATAGCTGGCGCAACATACCTACAGAAACCTACCGAGGAGTTGCAGACACAGAGTAAATGCTGTATTGTGTTTCAAGCTGGGACAAAAATGCTTTTGAGCAGGTTGTCGTAAATTTTTGGCTTGCCAACGTATGCACGCGGTGCTCACGTCTTCCGTCACTGCATTGTTCTCCTTCTCCGAGTTCGAGTCTCGGTCCGACACACAGTTTTTATCTGCCAGGAAGTTTCATATCACCGCACACTCCGCTGAAAAGTGAAAATCTCATTCTGGGTACTCGGTATGTTGTTTTATGAGCTTTCGAGATTTCAGAGGATGTCGTTGTCATCGTGGCCTGTTATTTCGATTGAGAACCTGGCAGCCGTCTATATCAACTCATCTAAAGATAGCGAGTTTTGAAGGAGAGAACGTCTGGTGAGAAAGAAGGATACTTTCTTTTTATTGGGTAAGGGTAGTGTAAAGAAGAAAGGCACACAGTACTGTTATCTGTCTTTTGAAGATGGAGATGATAGTAATTTCGTTGATACTGTGAGAAGGATCATTGCACAGTTGGGTCCCTGCTACGGAAGAGGATTTAGTGCCGGCAGTTGTGTCATGGAGTGGGACAGAGTTTTTGTTCTTACAGGACGTTGAGCTCCTGCTGTGTAGTTCACATAAGACCACTGATGTCAAAGATGAAATATAAGGCACTGTATGTGTTGATAAGTAAGTGAAGCAGACAGAACAAGAGGAAATATCTACATGGAATGAGCTTTAACCCCGTATTCTGTAGCCATTTTGGCAGTGTAGGCAGGTACGCAATGAGATTCTCGATACACTGGCCAAAAAACTCCAGAGATAGAAAGTTTTCTCAGAAAAATCGATTTCGTAAGGCTTCTGGTTATATGGGTAACAATAAACATAATCCAGGACATATTATTAGTTTTCCCTATGAGTCAAATTCGAAACGATATATTCTGCATACATGACTCACCTTCTTTACCAAAACTGGTTCGTAAAAACCAATAAAATATTTTTAAAAGTGTCACCGTTATGTCATCCAAGCAGCAAATGTACGATCATATGTTTGTACACTAAATTTCTCCTTTTTTAATTACATCAGTCATTGTTCCACACGGTAATGCAAAATGTTATAAAGATTTCCTTTCACCTGGAATGCTTTGGGCTCGCATAACTCATTACAACATCAGTAATAATATGGAGCAGGTGGTCCCTTTTCATGCACAACCAAACCATCGTGCAGTAACTACCCTCAGCTGAACAGGAAGCCACGTGAACTTCCGCGGTATTGTATTTGGATGATATTCCTTCTATTAGCACATATGAAAATGAATTAAACTGTCTTTGCGCTTCCAACAGACTGTTAGTTTTAGCACACATACGAAACTATGTTTAAAATTTAAGGAAGAAGTAGGCTTGATCTGTCCAGTTCACTTCCACCCCCATTTCTTGCCTTGATACTCCGGCACTTTGCCACTTATTTCTTCAGCTTACTCATTATTTTTTTTAGTCTTTATATTAGGTCTCTTCCTTCCATGTAATCGAATTTTTGAGTAACTATTCAACCATTATTTCATATTGGCTGTAGCTGAAAATTTTACATTATACATATCTACTGCAGCGTTTAGGCATCAGTACTTAAGTAAAGACAGAATTCTTCTTCAACTTCGTTTGAGACGCTTCGTCACAGCTACTCTTAATTAGTGGAATTCCTCAATATCTTTTGCTTCTGCCGAAAACTAATTTTTTGCTTCCTGTCTCTGTTATGTGAATTCGTTGTGTTTATTAAACTTATGGAAGAACGCTTCGAACTTATGCACCAACCCGTCTTGTTTGGCCTAATAGAAAAGTCCAATTGAGAACGATCTGTTGCAGACGCTTGGTATTCTTTGAGAAAACTGGGACGTCAAGACGCCTACGAAATGTGCCCGGAAATAAGAGGAACAAAAATGTGATCCTGTTGTGATGTCACTGGGCGCAGTACCCGCTTAGGTGCGGAAAATTGGCCACTATGTATGGGCATGATACCTGGGGCAAGGAAGGCCACTCCCTCTCAACCCCCACTCACTATCTGTCATGGAGAAGAAAAAATAAGGGCAGTCAGATTTTTTCTTTCTTTCAAGAAAATGATTTAAAAGTCGGTATTACATACGTCTTTAACAGGGTTGGAACTGGAACTTACTCATGGTTTGGTGAAAACTGAATTTCTGTTTGAACGGACTCCTCCCCCTCCCCCCTCTTTCCTATGAAACAAGCTGTGTCGGCCTAAAATGTCAATATTGGCTCTTAAACAAGAAAGTTTGGTGACTACTGCTCTACATAATATGATCACAGCAGAAAAAGCCTCCAATAGGTAGTTTCAACCATGCCTTTATTAGTTGCTTCAGCCTTTAGCGTTGTCTTGTGAGAACCAAATGTCCTACTTTGGGTTTAATAACAAATTTTATCTCTGTTTCTTTGCTCTATTTTGCATCACTTTCGCAATAAAATATTTCTAACCGTTTCATAAAAAAAAGTAATATAAAAATTAAATACAACAGAAATCTGCCATTTTATCTATCAGTATCATTTAGTTTTAAAACGTTCCGCACTTTGGAACATTGCGCAGGGAAACACTTCATGGGGTTTTTTGACTCATAGATCAACTTGTAGTTGCGTAATTCCACATTTAGTTACGTTGTAAAGTCGTAGATTGATTGGTGTTTTTCTTTGGGTGTGTATTTTACAAACTGCCCAGTATCCATCTGATGAGTAGTCTTTTAGCTTCAGGATGTGGCCGCAGATCCGTTGCAGTGAGCAATTCTGTTCTTATTTTTTCCTAACGCCTGTATATTTAATTACTGCAGTTCTATGGTTTGCGCAGTTCTATATCAACCCCGACGTGTTACAAGTAAGTTTATGTTCTACAGTGCTCTTATTAGCAGTCTAAGTACTTGCTGATGTCACGTAAGTTTGTAGCTTGTAAGTACTTCTGACCAAAAAGCGATTCTGGCAGCTGGAGTCCTGTGTAGATATTTCCATAGCAACTTTCATCCCCTAACAAATATTTCTTTATATCTAACCAAGAAGTGAAATACCAATAAATTTAGCTTTAAATTTTTTATGGTAAAGCAATATTTTCTCAAAAATTTTCATCCCCTGTTGCCCTCCCTTTGCGGTTGAATTTTCAGAAACACTGATACATGTATTTTCCTTTTTTTTAATTTCTAGCTAAGAAATCAAATATCAACTGTCGTAGATGTAGCCTTAAAAGTTCTTTAATAGTTTGTTAGTATTTATTTATATAAAAAAAACTTTCATCCACTACTTACTTCCTTAGTGGTTGAATGTCCAAAAATGCTGAAACACGCATTTTTTTTTTTCTGACTGAGAAACCAAGTACCAGTTTTCGTGCTTCAAGCGTCAACATTGCCTTAATAGCGACGTACTTTGAAAATCCCTTTCATCACGTATTTCACCCCCTTAGGAGTGGAATTACGGATAATGCCTTCTTAAACGATGCCTAAGGCGTCAGCTTCACACCCTCGCCAAACTTCAAGTTTCTGTCCTTAGCGGTTTGGGGTGGACGATATGAGTCAGTGACTCAGTCTCACTCTATTTCACGCCCTTAGGCGTTAAATTTTGAAAACCAGTGAAACGTATATTTTTCCCATCTCTAATCGAGAAGCTACAAACCAATTCACAAAGATATAGTTACAAAAATGATTTCGCAAAGAAATATTTTCATAAAACGTTTCACCCCCTATTTCACCCTATTAGGTGCTGAATTTCCAAAACAGTGATATGCGATATGTTTCACTTCTAACAGACAACTCAAGCACAAATTTTCATACATTTAGCTCCCAGAAAGCAAGCACAATGAAATATTTCCATAACAACTTTTATCTCCCATTTCACCCACATAGGTGTTGAATTTCCAAAAAAGTGAAACAATTATTATTTTATTTCTAACTGAGAAGCCAGATTTAAAGTTTCGTAGATCTAGCTTTAAAAATTCTTTCATAACAAAATATTTTCATAAAAAAATCTCATGCCCCATTTCAACCCCTTTGGGGCTTAATTTGCAAAACCACTGAAACAATTCGTAACCGAGAAGTCAAATATCGTGTTCATAGATGTAGCTTCAAAAATAGTTTAGTAGTTCTTTAATAATGATATATTTTCAAAAAAAGCTTTCACACGTATTTCACCCCAAAGAGGATTAAATTTCTAAAGATGAAGAAGTACACATTTATTTGTTTCTGGTCAAGAAACCAAATACCAATTTGCCTTAATAGCGGCTATTTTCAAAAAAGCCCTTCAACCCCTATTACACCCTGTAAGGGTTGGAATTCAGAGAAATCCCTTCTTAAATGATACCTGCAGTATAAGGTCTCACCTTCTTCAAATTTCAAGTTTCAACACAAACGGTTTGGGCTGTGCCATGATAAGTCAGTCAGTAGTCTTTTTTTTTATTGAATTTCAATTCCCCATATGGGGCGGGCTGGCAGCAGCATGGGAGCCACTCTTCAGCCAAGAGACAGTAAGTACAAAATAGGAAGACATTTAAAACAACATAAACGAGAAAATATGGCGGAACATAGATATGAAGGGAGAACATAATGAAAGAGAGCATACAAAAGGGTGTGACTGTAAAAATGGAGATAAAAATCTAAAAAAGTATATTACAAAGAAAACCAGACACTGGAACGATTTAAAGCACACAAGGCAAAGTATAGCCAGAGCATATGATTAAAACCAAAGTACTTGACGTCACTGTAGATTGGCACCGATCACAACACTGATGTAGCACACGGATGACGAAGAACAAACTGGGAGGATCTGCTATGGGAAGGGATATGAGGGAGAAGGGAAGAAAGGGGGGAAGGGGAGATTCTAGAGTGGGGGAGAGAAGGGGTGGGGTTCGTGCCAAAGGGGGCCAGGTAGGGAATGATGGGAGGGGAAAACAGCCAAGGAGTGAGTGCTGGGACTCAGGGGAGGAGGAGGAAAAACGGTTCTGGGGGAAGGAGGGGAGGGGAAAGGCAGGGACCTGGAGAGGAGGGGACAAGGTCAGGCTAATTTCGTAGGAAGGGTAGACATCACGGCAAAGTTCATCATTGGGGAGGGGGAGGTGCTGGAAATTGCTCTGAGAAGGACATGGAGAGTGTGGAGGTGGAGAGAAGGGGGATATAGCGATAGATGTGTGGCTACAGGTGGAGAGAAAGGAGGATACCGAGAGGTGGGAGGATCAAGCCTGTGGACAGTGTAAGGGATGCAGATAAGTTGGATGAAAATGAGGAGGTGAGGGAAGGGGATAAGGTCATACAGGACCTGTGTGGGGGACGGAAGTTGGATACGGAAGGCAAGGCAAAGCAGGTGGTGTTCAAGGATTTGGATGTCATTTTAAAAGTGGGGGGGGGGGGTGGAAATGAAGGTAATGCTAGCATAACAGAGGATAGGACGAATGAGGGATTTGTAGGTGTGGAGAATGGAAGGATGAAATACCCATGTCTGGCCGGACAGGAATTTCAGGAGGCTGAGGTGGGTATGGGCTTTCTACTGGATGGTCAGGAGATGAGGGGTCCAGGTGCAGTGACGGTCGAGGGTGAGGCCAAGGTATCTCAGGGTGGGGTGAGCTGGATGGGACAACCAGAGATGGTTAGGTAGAGATCATGGAAGGAGCTGGTAGTGCGGCCTATGATAATTGACTGGGTCTTAGAGGGGTTGATACGAAGGAACTACTGGTTGCACCAAGTGGTGAACTGGGCAAGGTGGTCTTGGAGGGTGCACTGGGACCAATGAACGGTAGGATAGAGAGCCAGGACGGCGGTGTCATCAGCATATTGGAGAAGGTGTAAAGGTGGAGGTGGCTTGGGCATATCAGCAATGTATGAGAGGTAGAGGAGAGGGGAGAGGATGTAGCCTTGGGGGACACCGGCGGTGGGATAAAAGATATGGGAGTTGGTATTGTGGAGGGTGGCATAGCTAGAGAAGAGACCAGATGAACAAAATTGATAGGTAGGGCGTAGGTCTGGAGTTTAAACAGGAGACTGGGATGCCATATGCAGTCGTAAGCATTTTAGAGATCGAGAGAAACAAAAATAGTGCAGTTATGCGTGTTACGTTGGAGGGAGAGAAGGTGCACGAGGTTACAGAGTTAGTCTTCTCCGGAAATGGAGCGTCGGAAGTCACACTGGGTAAGGGGGAGGAGCTGGTGTTGATTAAGGTGGTGATGAATACGATGGGAGAGAATGGATTCGAAGACCTTACCGAAGACAGAGGACATTGCCTTTTATACGCAGAGATCTGAAGAAGATTTGATAAGCCTCTATGACTGCTGCACCCACGTCGGCACATATCCTCTGCAGTCGATTGGTCTACACCAAGTGGAAACCTTGGATATTATTTATACGGGGTGAACTTTAAAGAAACCGACAAACTGCCTTACCAAAAAAGTTCTGTGTAGCGATGGCAAATAGCAACATTGAGGGGGGGGGGGGGCAACATTGTCTTAGAGGGCCTACAGATTGAAATCCATTTGTGCTTCGGCCATTTAGCATCACGCTTGAGGTTGCACTGGTAATAATTTTTCAGATGACGCTGCTAAAGTCTTGTCCCCATTGTTGTAGACAATAAACATTATTTTTGACAGGAAATATATTTGACGTATCCGAGCGACTAGACAACTAACAGATACTGCACCAAAAGTGTTCAGTCGAGAGAACACTTCCTACAGTGCAGGTACCCGCTCTTTGGATTCTGCAGGATGGCCACTTTAAGAGAACAACTCTGAAGTAGTGCTTTTGGTGGCCTACCAGCTAGGTTTGTGTCAAAGGCTGTGTACATACTAAGTTTTCAAAGCCCAGTTATTTATTAATTAACTAGGTTTTCCAAAAAAAAAAGTGGGTTATCACATGCCATAATATTTAAGATTTGAGTCTGAGTATGAGCAGAGTTGTCACGTCGTGGGGATGGAAGGGGAAACTGTTCCCTATTACATAAACACTAGCTTAATGAAACTTCCCTCATGAACTCTGTAAACAGTTCCTGCTTAGCTGCTCAGTTTGTATGATGAGAACATAGACAGGATACATGAAAAATAAATTTCTTTCAAGTTCTGATGTCATTAACCGAACATTCCGATGAAACAGTTGTAAGGTATTTTGAAATAATTTTAAAACGAAATACTATAAGCGCGAGACAAGAAAGAGATTTCGATTTCTTTAAACCAGATTTACATTCTAAGAGAACCGCATGATAGTTTTATAACATATAACGGTACGACGGAGCAGTAACTAATACTGACACCAAAGGTGTCGAACATGCATAGTCGGAGTGATTCATACAAGCTCTTTATTCTTCAACGAAAATTAATTCTTTCAAGTCTTAGGATTTATCTCAGCCAAAGTACAATAGTCACCAACGCTAAGTACCATGTCTCCTCCAGGAACTTCCTAGCACTACCGACAAAATGGAAGGATCACCAGTTACCGTGAAAGAATATTTATGAAGCACGACGGCTTAAGGGGAATTACTCGGTTTGTGTCTTCGAGCCGACAGTCGACCCATGTCTTGGAAGGTTCCGTGGGAAGCGTCGGCAGAGTCTGCGAAACTTGATCGCTCAATGGAGGCGAGCGCCGTCGCCTCTGTCGACACCTCCCACCCCCCCTCTCTGTCTCTCTCTTCCTTCCTGTCTCCCCCCCTCCCCCTCTTTCCGTCTCCCGCCCCTTCATACCGCCACACCCCGTTCACGCGGCTGATATTTCCAGCTCTGCGGTGAGGGCTGCCGCAGGCTCAATTTCCGCTGCCACTGCCCTGCGCAGTCATCTGTTTCTGCGAGTCACTCCGGAACCAATCAACATCCGATAACCGCTCGCCGACTAGACACAAGCCGCCGACTGACGCCGTTTTTGTGATCGATGTTGGCAGCGTCGAAACGATGTGTCTCTCCTCTGTCTCTTTCGTCTCTTTCCTGTGCCCCCTTTCCCCCGTTCCCTCTCCATCGCCCTCCCACGGGCTCTGTCCCTGATACCATACCTCTGCTCGTGTGTGTTTCCGTGTGCTGGCAACAGCCTGAAAAATTTTCTCGTTCAAGCACACGGTGCCGTTTCACAAGAATTAAATGTTCATGTCATTCTTGTTTGCGCTAAAAGGGACATACAATGTTCCTAATAATATGTTATCAATATTCTGTAGGTTCAGAGGTAAACCTTGCAGTGCACCACCACTTGTCAACAGTGCTATACACTTAGCATCAATTTTAAGGTAGGTAATTAATCCTAAATGAAATCTATTGGGCCAAAAGGAAAAAGAATTTTTTAAAATTTCGTTATAATTGTCAGATTGTGGATTGTTTATAGCAAGAAAAGTATTTCTGAAGAAAAAAAATTTGTTAAAATCGAGTATAGATTTAAGTGTCGGGAAGTCTTTTCCGAAAGTATTTGTATGGATTGTAGCCATGTATGAAAGTGAAACATGGACGATAAACAATTTAGACAAGGACAGAATAGAAGCTTTCGAAATGTGATGCTACAGAAGAATGCTGATGATTAGACGGGTAGGTCACGTAACTAATGAAGCGGTACTGAATAGAACTAGGGAGGAGAGGTATTTGTGGCATAACTTGACCAGAAGAAGGGATCGATTGGTAGTACTCGTTCTGAGGCAACAAGGGATCAATTTAGTTCTGGAGATAAGCGTGGAGGGTAAAAATCGTAGAAGGAGACCAAGAGATTAATACGCTAAGCACATTCAGAATGACGTAGGTTGTAGTAATTATTTGCAGACGAAGAGGCTTGCACAGGGTAGAGTAGCATGGAGAACTGCATGAAACCAGTCTCTGGACTGAAGACCACAACAACAACAATTGTCAGATCCACCCGAACACTAATTCCTCTCCTCCGCTATCCTCTTCACCTCAGAGTAGCACCTGCACATTACGCCCTCAGTTACTCATTGGAGATATTTCAGCCTTTGCCTTCTCCTGGAGTTTTGTACCTTCTACGTATCTGTCTAGTACCAACGAAATTATTCCCTGATGTCGTAATGCATGTCCTGTCATCCAGTCTCTTCTTCTTGCCAATGGTTTTCATGCGTTCATTTCTTTGCGGAGAATCAGTCCACGTAACTATCAACATTCTTGTGTTCCATCACACCTTAAAATCATAGATTTTCTTCTGTTCGAGTTTTCCTATTATCCGTGATTCACTACCATACAATGCTAAGCTCCAAACATGTATTCTCAGACATTTATTCCTCAATTTAATGCCTATGTTTAACACCAGTAGACTTCTCTTGGACAGGCGTGCCCTATTTGCCAGTGTTAGACTGTTTTTTATGTCCTCTATGCTCCGCCCACCATGCTTTATTTTGATTCCAAGATAGCAAAATTCCTTAACTTCGTCTACTTAGTAATCGCAAAATTTTGATGTTAGGTTTCTCATTTCTGCTACTTCTCATTGCTTTGGTTTTCTTTCAGTTTACTCTCAATCCGTATTCTGTACTCAGTAGACTGTTCATCCCATCTAATAGATTCTGTAATTCTCCTTCATTTCCACAGAGGACAGCAATGTCACCAGCGAATCTTAACTTGATATCCTTTCACCATCAATCTTAGTCCCATCCTTGAATCATTTTTTTTTTTTAAGTTCTTAATTCTTCGACTTACAGATTCAACAACAGGGGTGTAAGAATACACCTCTGTCTTACGCTCTTACACCATTTTTAATTCAAGCACTTCGTTTTTGATCTTTCTGTCTTACTGGTCTTGGTTTTTGTACATATTATATATTACTAGCCTTCCACTCAGAATTTCGAACACCTTTCAGCATTTTACAGTGTCAACCGCTTTTTTCAGGTCGAAAAATCATATGAGAATGTCTTGAGTTTTCTTCAGTCTTACTTTCATTATCAGCTGCAACGTCAGAACATCGCCTCTTGTGCCTTTACTTTCCTGCAACCAAACTGATCATCTAACTGATCCTCAATTTGTTTCATATTCTTCTGTATATTATTCTTGTCAACAACTTGGATGCATGAGCCTTTAAGCTGATTGTGCGATGGTTCTCGTACTTAACCTGCTCTTGCTATCCTCGGATTTGAATGGGTGGTATTTTTCCCAAACGCTGGTGGTGCGTCACCTATCACAAAGATTCTGCACACAAAGTTTGTCATTTGGTTACCACTTCCCCTAAGGATTTCATGAATACCGATGGAATGTTTCTACCTCTTCTGCCTTACCCGATTTCAAGTCTGCCAAATCTCTTAAATTCAAGCTCTGACTATGGATCTGCTATGTCTTTCTCATCGTCTCCAGTTTCTTCACGCGTAAAGTCAGAAGACAAGCCCTCCCCTCATACAGACCTGCATTGTACTCTTTTCACTTATCCGCTCCCTCTTCAGCGTGTAAAAGTGGAATTCTCATTGCACTTTTAACGTTTTAATTTCACCAAGGATTGTTTTGACTTTTTTATACGTTGAGTCAGTTCTCCCGACAAGCTTGCTATTTATTTCATTCCTAAGGAATTCATACTGCTACATTCCTGTCTTTCACTGAACATTTTTGTACCTACTTGTTTCTTGCGAACTTCAGACACTCCTCATCGTTCCTCAGTACGTTAGTATCGCACATCCTTCCACATTAATTCTTCCAGACGATTATCTTAGACTCCAATCTACTCTTCAGTATACACACTATTTCTCAACGGCGTTTCTTGTCGGTATGCCGTATATCCCGTGTTACTTAAGCAAAAATGAATGATTAAGGCATCACTGCCCATCGAAAAGAATCAGTTGTATGAATACGTGGTGTCTGTTCCTTCGGATATGTCCGAAAGAACAGTCACTAAGTGGAATTCTCAGCTGTTATACATATTATGTAAGTTGAAGATGGAGGTGAGAGAAAGAAAAGGTGATGATGATATCATTTGCATCGGGACATTTGTGGAATCAACGGCGATGACTGAAAATGTGAGCTTGGGATCGCCTGCTTACTTTTTTTTTTACACTTCATTTGTTGGCCACTAGCACCCATAATACCACCACAACGTATTTAACTTACGAACGAAATCAATACGTAATGCCAGCAACACTTTTTTTACACTTTATTTGTTGGCCACTAGCACTCATAGCACCTCAACAACCTATTTAACTTACGAACAAAAGCAATATGTAGTGCCACCGACACTTTCACCCTAAAAGCTAGCTAAGATGGTTGTTTGCCACCAATTCAGGCACGGTCCATGAACAAAAGTGATACACGTCTTCGATAGTTTTGTGAAAACAAATGAGAGAGTAAGTACAGTGTACAATTTGTTTCTTTATTTATTTTTTTCACTTTCCCTCCGTGTGCGGGGATGTCCGCAGCAACCAGACAGTGGCGTGTCCAGGTCGTCTTTTCGTTCATCGAGGGTTATACACCCTATAATTACCGTTGATGTTTCTCGTCAGTACATCGCGTGCTATATCTTCAGTCTCTTCTCACAGCTCAGTCCGGAACCGCGCGACTGCTACGGTCGCAGGTTCGAATCCTGCCTCGGGCATGGATGTGTGTGATGTCCTTAGGTTAGTTAGGTTTAAGTAGTTCTAAGTTCTAGGGGACTGATGACCACAGATGTTAAGTCCCATAGTGCTCAGAGCCATTTGAATCTTCTCACAGCTTGTACAGCCCAGTGCTCTGGAGAGTGCGTAAACCAATTATCCCAAGTATTTCTCAAAACCAAGCCATTTGACTCCTGGCGCCGTAAAAGCGTGTAGTTAGTCGATTAATAGTGCCAAAAATCTACAACTCTGCCACGTCCTCATTAAAAGAGTATAAGACTACACCGTGGTCTTAACTCGAGTAGCAGGATTGTAAGTGTCGTCAGGATGGATCAATGGGCACTACGGACTGAGGCGTCCTTCGCAGCAACAATGCCAACATGCGGCTTGTGAGGAGCGAGCATTCAGTAACCGTATCAGAAACTAAACAGTGAACCTCGGTGTCGACAGCAGCGCATCTGGGGCAGAGAGGGTCCTCAGAAAGATGGATAGTGACTGAAAGTTGTCGGGTAAAGAATTTTTTAGTCGTTATCACATGCCACAGCGCTCTCACCACGATGGGAAGAAAAGATGAGTGTGTGTTACTCCTCACCCGCTTCCAGCCAACCGCCGGATGTCGGCGATCACTCACATTAGCAGCCAGCGCCCGTTGAAAGTAGAGGCAGAAGTCCTTGGTTCTAGGAGCCCACGTGGTTGGTACGGCGTCCAACAGATAACTCATGCCGACCAGATAGGTGCGAATGTGACGGAGTGGTGGAGCGATATCTCAAACAGGAATCGGCGGGCAGAGGGATTGTTCTCTACGCACATCTACGTAATGCGACTTACGTAGGTTGATACGGCTGCGGTCCACCTCGCCGTACGCTGAAGCAACGTTATCGCAGTACATACATCTTCTGCCGATCCCGCCAAGAGAAGTCCGTCGTCCGAGTAGGCACGACATTTAAAATGGGCATTATTGAGGCGAATGCCCTCCTAACGCTGACGTGCACTTTGAAGTGGAGGCTCGAGGGCGATGACGAAGAGAAAGGCTGACGGAGGCCAGCCTTGTCGCACGAAGCGCTCAGTAGTGAATGATGGTGAGCGACGTCCGCTGACCAGGACAGTGGAACAGTGGAAGAGGCCACGCAAATGAGAGAGAGAGAACTACACCACGTAACACTAGGGTAGAGCCGCCTTCTCTAAGACACTGTAAGTAGGATGTTTAGGTTTTTATGTTGGTAACGTCACGTAGCGCTCTGTATAAAAATCAGTGACTGTGCTGTGTGAAGTCGGTGGCTGGTTTGCATTGTTGGAATTTGCTATTGTAGTGATGGGCAGTTGGCTGTTAACAGCGCGTAGCGTTGCGCAGTTGGAGGTGAACCGCCAGCAGTGGTGAATGTGGGGGGAGAGAGATGGCGGAGTTTTGAGAGCGGATGATCTGGACGTGTGCCCATCAGAGAGAGTAAATTTGTAAGACTGGATGTCGTGAACTGATATATATATTATGACTTTTGAACACTATTAAGGTAAATACATTGTTTGTTCTCTATCAAAATCTCTCATTTGCTAACTATGGCTACCAGTAGTTAGTAGTTAGAATCCTTTATTTAGCTGGCAGTATTGGCGCTCGCTGTATTGCAACAGTTCGAGTAACGAAGATTTTTGTGAGGTAAGTGATTCATGAATGGTATAGGTTATTGTTAGTCAGGGCCATTCTTTTGTAGGGATTATTGAAAGTAAGATTGCGTTGCGCTAAAAATATTGTGTGTAAGTTTAGTGACAGACTAAGTAAAGAGAGTAATGTCTGAGTACGTTCAGTTTTGCTCAACTGTTTGAAAATAAAATAACGTAAGGGGTTTACCAGCACAATAATTCACTAATTTTTCTAAGGGAACGTTTCAACACCCTGCAAGAAACCGTGCTCATATTGGTCGAAAGTGTCGTCTAAGTCAACTGCCACGAGAGCGCCAGCTAAACGACATGCTGAAATGAGCGCCACCACGACTGTATACGAGCTTAACCCAGCGTGTATATTACTGCCACTTCTCAGACATGTTTGGTCGGCGTCAATGGCATCTTCACAGTAGCGAGGAAGCGAATACGAAGTACACTTGCGAACAGCTTATAATCCGAATTCACTAACATCAATGGCTAGAGGTCTTGTGGTCTGCAACCTCCGTTTGGTTTTGGCGCAGGGATTAACATGCCCTCAAAATATTCAGGGGCTGGAGAGGTGGGAACCGAATGTCCAGATCCATGAGTTCGCAGCAAATCTGCTGCCAAATTTCTCCAAGGTCATAGAAGGTGCTATAGAATTGAAGAGGAAAACCATCTGGTTCATGGAAACTATTTCTCTTGCCGCATGACAAGCCCATTCGAAATTCTTCCAGCGCGACGGTCTCCAAGAGTTTGTCGTCTCCTTGTGCCCTACCTGAAGGGGCGGGTCGTGCGCGACGTCTTCAGTGTCACTGGCAGGCTGTTGACTGGACAAATTGCGACAATACCTGTCGGTTACTGCTGAGTAGCTGCACTTCTCAACTGCAGTCCATACGCGATAACCAGTTGCATCTTTACCTACGGTTAGTTGTAGTTTAGGTACTGGGGTTATGCACGGCTCTGTTTAAAAAGAATAGCTCGATATAGTCATAGGGTCGAGCTGCGAACGTCTGCTTTCATGCCCGCAGTTAATTCGCTGCAAATAATAAACTGTAGCTGTGATCCTGCATCTTAATAGTGTATCATTAGGTAGAGTTGCGAGTTAATGACATACACGTAAATGTGAAATAGAAGTTCAATTAACAAGGGTCTTCCATCTGTATTTGATGTAGACGACAGAGAATTATGTTGAAGAATCTTTGTTCAAGAAACGGGAAGGGGGTCCTACAGAAAATACACTTATCAAACGCGGTAAAGTTACGTTGAGAGCGTTACGAGAATGGCAGCAACTTCTGAAGACTAAATAGTCATCAAATATACGGGAAGATAAAGTCAATTTTGCAATCACAACACACGAAAAATTCACCAGCTCAAAACAATTCAGAGCTCAAAGTAACTATTTACATGTTATCACACACGGTACAAAGAGTAGTAACTCAATAATTGCCATGATGAATCGCCTCTTAGGACGTAAACGTAGGCTTCCGAGGCAGATGTCACAGTCAATAAAATTCTTCTGGGTTTGGGACCACACTGTGAACTATAAATTTTCCGACTACTGCAAGTTCAGTCAAACTAGCGCCCATTCAGCAGTTAGCAATGCGTCTTGTCCGGCCGCTGTGACCGATTGGTTCTACACGGTTCAGTCCGGACCCACGCTGCTGCTACGGTCGCAGGTTCGAATCCTGCCTCGGGCATAGATGTGTGTCTACATTTACATACACACTCCGCAATCCACCATACGATGCGTGGCGGAGGGTACCTCGTACCACAACTAGCATCTTCTCGCCCTGTTCCACTCCCAAACAGTCCTTAGGTTAGTGAGGTTTAAGTAGTTCCAAGTCTAGGGGACTGATGACCTCAGATGTTGTCTCATAGTTCTTAGAGCCATTTGAACCATTTTGAAGGCGTCTTGCAATAGTCGCCGACACGTCGGAATTTTAAAGTTGACAATGAGGTCCCAAACCCAGAAGAATTTTACTCATCGCCTCTTAGGCTGTCTCAATTCTCTGACAACGCGACAGAGAAGACCACGTTCACTGGAACGAAATGTTGCAGTCTCGCTCGAATCCATGTGCCTTACAATTTGACAGCCGTGGTCTGCTGGAGACATGTCTGTGTCTATTGGATGGCCATTTGGCGCTCCGGCGAAGGTGGCTGCGACGCTGCTTCCCTCAAGATCACGTAGCGGAACTCAAAGATTGATCACTGTCAAAGCGTCCTGTCTCACCCATACGCCGTGAGCGTGTGGCGAATAGCTGGTTTGGTGCAGTGTGTCCACCACCATATAATGGAATCATAGTTACGATGATGTCACTCACACTTTGTGCCAGGTATCGTAATGTTGACATTTAGAGTCCATGGTCCTCTACGTCTGCGGCAGTGTCATGAAGCAGACAATGGTCTGATGGTTAGTGACTGCGGTAGGCCACGGCTCGGCACCGACAGTCACTGCCGAAAGACCTCGGGAAATGTGAATCCTGTTCAACCTGCTGGCCGAGTAGTTGGTGAAGTACGTATATCTGCGTCATTCACAGTGGATGATATCGTATATATCGTGCAAAGCTAGACCCCTGACAATTGCGTGAAGGGCTGGACAGGGGACATGGTGAGGGATCTGATCCTCAGGGCATAAAACGCTGTTAAAGTCCCCGCCGACCACTAAGTGCATCTTGAAACAACGGAGGTACCTCAGTGGAGTATTAGACTGTTCGTTCTCGTTGGTCATTCCATACGGAAGCGTACAGGTGGACTGAACTGGTGGTGAGAGCAAGGCCTCGTGCTGGTGGCAAATATTGAATATCCGATGCTTATATGCCTTCACGGAATTGTATGGCCGTGCCACCACCACTGTCGGCAGTTGGGTTGCGGTAAGAAGGGTATCATAAACTTCCAGACACAGATTAGGCCGTGTCTCTTGAAATAGGACGATATCAATGTCCGCCGACCGAAACATGTCCCTTTACGCTCCTTCCCCAGGCGTTCGCCAATCACTACACGCTTCAACCGGACAGCCGCAGGGTATCGAGTGATTCGTCACTCTAAACAACTTGTTTCCAGTCAGCCACTTTCCAGTGCCGACCCTCGTTACACACTTCAAGCGTCACTTAGCACTGAATACAGAAATGCGACTCATTCTTTTAAACTCCCTAAGCACATTGTGCTAACTGAACTGCTGATAGCAGGTAGAAACTCACGTGCTATTCGTTTCTTTGATTTTATGCGATTTTTTACGACCGCTGCCCGCAATGCTCGACGGTACCTGTCTCAGTACCTGAGGTCTGTTTGTTCCTGCCTTAAATGTGATTGTTTTTCGCGTTTCCGCTTCTCTGTGACATCAGAAACAGTCTACTTAAGCAACTTCAGAAATGTCCCTGATGTATTATTTACTCAGGAGTCATCCAATAATAGTCCACGTTATTGAGATCTTCTACCTTACCTAGGCTGCCATCACTGCTTCTCTACTAACGACGCAATATTTTCTGCCTCCTTCTATATTAGCAGGTCTTCCTCTCCTGACATCTAGTAGTCAATTCCACGTTAGACAGGGATGTCGGATACTTCTGATCACGTGGTATATATAAGACAAACACGCTGCCTTGAGGCTTCAATAAGAAAGTAACCAATCCATATCCAAGGAAGACAAGTGCTGACGTGTGATTATTATGAACCGTCAATTTAATGAGTCATGGCTGCCTTTACGAATTATTTACAGAAGAATGGAAAGTTTGATAGAGACCACCCTTGGGAAAATTCAGTTTGGATTCCGTAGAAAAGTAGCAACACGTTGGGGAAAGCTGCCAGTAGGGCCTGTTTTAGAACATAGGTTGAAGAAAGACAGCCCTACACTTAGAGCATCTACGTTACACAAAGCTTTTTACAATTTTGACTGAAATACAGTCTTCGCAATTGTAAACGTATCTGGTATAAAATATGGGGAGAGAAGGGTTATCTATTATCTACAACTTGTGCAGATACCAGGCAGGAGTTACTCATATAAGAGCCAAAGAACATGGAAGGGGAGCAGTAGTTGATACGGTTGCAGCCTTTCTCTAATTTTATGCAGTTTCTACATTGAGAGAGTTGTGAAGGAAATTAAGGAAGTTTTTAGGGAAACGGTCGGCTGGAGTGGCGAGCGGTTCTAGGCGCTTCAGTCTGGAACCGCGCGAACGCTACGGTCGCAGGTTCGAATCCTGCCTCGGGCATGGATGTGTGTGATGTCCTTAGGTTAGTTAGGTTTAAGTAGTTCTAAGTTCTAGGGGACTGATGACCGCAGCTGTTAAGTCCCATAGTGCTCAGAGCCAATTGAACCATTTTTTAGGAAAACGACTTAAACACAGGAAAAGGTTTGATGTTTTCCGATAATGCTGTAATTCTGCCCCTGACACCAAAAGTCTCGGAAGAGCAGTTGAACGGGATTATTGTTATCTTCAAAAGAGATAGTAAGATAAGCACGAAGAAAAGTAAAATAAGTGTATAGGAATGTAGTTGAATTAAACATACAGTACTGAGCGAATTACATTAGAAAAGGAAACAGTAAAAGTAGTATTTTCAGGAGGTATTCTTCCACAGCTCTTGTATATTTGAAAAGGCAATAATATGAGATTTTTCAAAAGTGAAAGTAGTACTGCTGGAAGCCGAGTGTTCTGCGAGCACGACCTCTTGTTCATCAGTAGCTCCGGTAGTATGCAGTTTAGACTGATGCAGAATCTAACACCCCATATCATGTAAAAGATTGCTCCCAAGAAGCTAACAGGCTACTTGAAAAAGTCAACTTCTATGCGCATTGAAAACTCGTCAGGGGCCTCGCCTATTGCTTGTGGTTGGAGGACCTGGGCTTTTCAGTAGAATAATTTACTTTAATGGTCGCTGAATGATAGAGCTTGATCTGGTAAAAATATATAAATATTGAAGCAGTGCGTAAAAAGTACCCAGGACACATAAACGCCGAGGCTATTTGACCAGAAATGAACTCCTCTTTCCTCAATATATTGTGGTTTCCAAAGCAGGGAGTGCGCGTTGCATGTGCGATCTGACTATGACTGACATTGATGCAGTTGCCGACAAGACCCGAAGCGCCGAACTACGTTCGCTGTTAACTGTTGCTGTGCTGAACCGATGCGATGTGATTGCGAATCGCATATCTCATCATCCTCCTGACTATTCGCTGCCGGGGGAGGTAAGTACAGAGTGAAACTTCGAAGACTTGGCAGAGGCCCGAAGTCAAGATTAACTCGTACGAGCGTGGAGTCCAGAGTAGAGTCACCAATTAGAAGTTCTAACCAGGAAACCCCTACCAGTCCGAATACGAATACGAATCCGTCTCTTAACTTTTGATAGCCTTCCTGCAGACTTCGGAAAGGCACTCCGCACAATCTTTTCTTACCAATTCCAGAAAGGGCCTAAGTGCACTTCCAATCAGGGATCTGGAAGTCAGTTGCCTAGCTCCCACCGTAAAGTTAAAGATGTAACCGCCAATGAGGTACGTGTACAGGGTGTTACAAAAAGGTACGATCAAACTTTCAGGAAACATTCCTCACACACAAAGAAAGAAAATATGTTATGTGGACATGTGTCCGGAAACGCTTACTTTCCATGTTAGAGCTCATTTTATTACTTCTCTTCAAATCACATTAATCATGGAATGGAAACACACAGCAACAGAACGTACCAGCGTGACTTCAAACACTTTGTTACAGGAAATGTTCAAAATGTCCTACGTTAGCGAGGATACATGCATCCACCCTCCGTCGCATGGAATCCCTGATGCGCTGATGCAGCCCTGGGGAATGGCGTATTGTATCACAGTCGTGCACAATACGAGCACGAAGAGTCTCTACACCTGGTACCGGGGTTGCATAGACAAGAGCTTTCAAATGCCCCCATAAATGAAAGTCAAGAGGGTTGAGGTCAGGAGAGCGTCGAGGCCATGGAATTGGTCCGCCTCTACCAATCCATCGGTCACCGAATCTGTTGTTGAGAAGCGTACGAACACTTCGACTGAAATGTGCAGGAGCTCCATCGTGCATGAACCACATGTTGTGTCGTACTTGTAAAGGCACATGTTCCAGCAGCACAGGTTGAGTATCCCGTATGAAATCATGATAACGTGCTCCATTGAGCGTAGGTGGAAGAACGAAACTAAAATGAGCTCTAACATGGAAATTAAGCATTTCCGAACACATGTCCACACAACATCTTTTCTTTATTTGTGTGTGAGGAATGTTTCCTGAAAATTTGGCCGTATCTTTTTGTAACACCCTGTATAAGGAAATGGGAAGCGAGTGTCGCCCATTTCCCACATATAGACTTGCTTGTCGGAAGTTCTGGCAAATTTGTTGGACTTCGCATAGCGTTCCTACAGAAAGGGGAAAGTTTGGAAATTTGCAGACGCAGTAGTGGCTACTTATTTTGCTTGAAGGAACATGTCTTGAGGCCACCCACAGTAGGATAACAGCAAATGGACAGCTGAGGACTCCAGCCAAAGGTTACGAACAAGTAGAGTTCTCACCCCTTCCACCAGTAGTTTCCTTTTCTGCTATAGAAGACAGCAGTCTTCCATTTCGATGCTCTTTCTCTGCGGATATCGTGCCAGGAGGATAATCCCTAAAACGTCCGGCAGTCTGTTAGCGTAGGAGCTGCCTTCTGAGTGACTGTCAGCTCTTCCAAAGCGGGTGAAACCTCCTCCTATTTTCACCGGAGCGGAAATGAGTTCCCTTGTTCAAGACCAGATGGATTTAATGGGAAAAGACTACTAGAAGAATGAAATGTTAGGTTAGGTACAGAGAGGTGAGTACCTCACGCTGCTGCAAGCTACACTTAACCACTGATGTAATTAGAGCGCAATACCAGCGAGTATTTGACAAGTAAAAAGTTAATCAGAAAGTAAATGATGAAAGAGAGTCTCGCATGCAAATTCAATATGCAAATAGAAATAAGTATGAGATGAGAGGCCTGAAATAGGCCGCTGACTCATAGTAGATGAGTTTCCTCATTTGGCCGTCAAAGTGACAATGGCTGCAATGGAAATGTGTAAAATACAGAACGGCAATTTGTAGCAAAGCATTTCTGACAAAAAGATATTTGTGAACGTCCGCTACAAATTTAAATGCTAGGAAATTTCTTCCGAAAGTAGTTGTAGCCTTGCAGGGATGTGAATGACGGACAATAAGCAATTCAGAGAGAAAGAGAATAGAAGCTTTCAGAATGTCGTGCTACAGGAGAAAAGAGAATGCTGAAGTTTGGATTGGTAGGTAGGGTAATTAATGAGAAGGTACTGAATCTAAATAGAAAAACAGGAATAACAGCCACGATTTGACGAAAAGAAGAGATCAGTTGATAGTACACATTCTGAAGCACAAAGGAAATGCTTATTTGGTAATGGAGGGCTGTGTATATTCGGGAAAAGGGGGGGGGGGAGAGGGGCGGTGAGGATTTCAGATTTCAGGGTGGAGAGAGTAGAGGAAGGCTAATTGTTGGCTACAGAAAGCAGGTTGAGACTGATTGATGTTGCAGTAGTTGTGCAGAAGCACAGGTTTGCTCAAGATAGTCTAGTGTACAGAGCTATGCAGAGTCAGTCTTTGGACTGAAGATCACAACAACAGCCATGTGGATGACTCATACAGTGAGGTGATGAAAGTCATGAGACAGCGATATGCACATTTACAGATGGCGGTAGTGTCGGGTACACAAGATATGAAAGGGCAGTACACTGGCGAGCTGTCACTTGCACTCAGATGATTAATGTGGAAAGACTTCTGACATGATTATGGCCTCACGACGGGAATTAACAAACTTTGAACGTGGGATATACGTTGGAGCTGGACGCATGGGACACTCCATTTCGGGAATCGTTAGGGAATTCAATATTCCAAGATACACAGCGTCAAGAGAGTGCCGAGAATACCAAATGTCAGGCATTACCTATCACCACGGACAACGCAATGGCTGACGACCTTCACTTAACGATCGAGAGCGAGTGCGGTTGTGTGGAGTTTTCAGTCCTGACAAGCAACGATGCGTAAAATAACCGCTGAAGTCGATGTGGAACGTATCCCGAAAGTATGCGTTAGGACAGTGGGGCGAAATTTGGCGGTAACGGGCTATGGCAGCAGCCAACCAATGTGAGATCGACTGCAGCGCCTCTCCTAGGTTCGTGACCTTATCGGTTGGACCCTAGACGATTGCAAAACCGTGACCTGGTCAGATGAGTTCCGATGGTAATGCTCAAGTGTGGCGCAGACCCCATCAATCCATGGACCCAAGCTGTTGTTGGCTCCATAATGACGTGGGTCAACTGAAACGATCATTGACTGGAAATGGTTATGTCTGGCTGATTGGAGACCACTTGCAGCCATTATGTAGCCAAAAATGTCACAGGGCCACAGATCGTGATTGTTCTGAAGAACTTTCTGGATAGTTCGAGTGACTGATTTGGCAACCCACATCGCCAGACTTGAAACCCATCCAACATTTACAGAAGCTAATCGAGAGGTAATACCGGTAATACATTCGCAATTATGAACAGCTATTGATACAGCATGGCTTAATATTTCTCTAGAGGACTTCCAACGACGTATTGAGTCCGTGCCACGTCAAGTTGCTGCACTACGCCGGAAAAGAAGGAGGTCCGACACGCAGTTTCAGACATGTTCTTCAGACGAAATATTTTTGTCTACAAGCGATGATAATTCTTCAAGCAAAATTATCGCATATTTCCAAAGATTTTTTCTACTTTTACTTAAGCACACAAGCTGAATTCGAGATGATACACAGAGAGTGAGGAACTACTAGTGGAAGTGCCGGGCTACCAAGTGAACATCATTCATGCAGGGTTGAAAATTTTTGCTGTGAGGTCAGGACCGCATTGATATAATTACACATCCAAATAACACAAAGACGTACAATGACATAAATGTGCTGAAAGAACTAGCCTGGTCCTTTGCTGTAAGCAGATAACGCGTGCAGCAGGAAGTCGGTGCCGGCCACAAGCACTAGGGATGTCGCCACACACAACTAAGTCCTTAGTGGCTGTATTACAACATCCAGGAAGGCGCTCATTACATTAGATATAACAATTTTACGTGACAACCGGGGCAGTTTCTTATCTGATTCTTAAGGCCCAATAATTAAGCAAATATAACCACCCAGAAACACTGGAAATACAAATACTTCTACAATGTGACAATTACACCAGTAAAAGAAATAACTGGGTCTAAACCAGGTTAAGAAAACATTCAAATAATAATCCACCAATTAGATAGTGCAACCAGTCGCTTTTAATAACCCAAGTGCTTTGTGAAAGCTGTTAAGAATTTTAAGTTAAACTCGAAATAATTGGCTAGCAATATCTACAGAATTTTAATAACAACAGCTATCTTAGTCTCAAGAATCCACAATACAAAGCACAATAAATTAGAATGCGTCTTTAAACATAAAAATAAGTAATTTAACTCGTAAAACATTAAGCTGAAAAACAAGCTGACATAAATTTATCGTTCTCATATTTACGCTGTGGCACAAGGGCGGAAGAAAGAAAAAAAAAGAATACTGCAACGATCCTCGTCTATATTTCTTGAGACAAGGAGCCAAACAAACCTACGCAGCCACAGGCATGCTTCACAGAAATGTTGTGAGCAAATATTCAGAAAGATACTCACCAAATTCACTTTTCCTTATCTCACCCTGGGTTAAAAAAGGTGGTCTCTGCACGCTTCCACAGGCAGTGCATAGTGCATCTAACGAGTGCTTGCGACCGATCCTCCCGCTTAGCCTACTGCATACTATAATTCATAAGCCTCCATCCAGCACAACCGCTTCCTCTTGCAGTTCGACAGTGTTACAGTATACCGGGTGATCAAAAAGTCAGTATAAATTTGAAAGCTTAATAAACCACGGGATAATGTAGATAGAGAGGTAAAAATTGACACACATGCTTGGAATGACATGGGGTTTTATTAGAACCAAAAAAAAAAAAACGAAGTCTTGCTAGACGCGTGAAAGATCTCTTGGGCGCATCGTTTGGTGATAATCGTGTGCTCAGCCGCCACTTTCGTCATGCTTGGCCTTTCAGGTCCCCAGACCTCAGTCCGTGAGATTATTGGCTTTGTGGTTACCTGAAGCCGCAAGTGTATCGTGATCGACCGACATCTCTAGGGATGCTGAAAGACAACATCCGACGCCAATACCTCACCATAACTCCGGACATGCTTTACAGTGCTGTTCACAACATTATTCCTCGACTACAGCTGTTGTTGAGGAATGATCGTGGACATATTGAGCATTTCCTGTAAAGAACATCGTCTTTGCTTTGTCTTACTTTGTTATGCTAATTATTGCTATTCTGATCAGATGAAGCACCATCTGTCGGACATTTTTTGAACTTTGTATTTTTTTGGTTCTAATGAAACCCCATGTCATTCCAAGCATGTGTGTCAATTTGTACCTCTCTATCTACATTATTCCGTGATTTATTCAGTTTTCAAGTTTATACTGACTTTTTGATCACCCGGTACTTTGTTCAGCGTGGATTGACTCCTCCCAACCGTTCCAACGCGAGACCGAAAACAGACTGTATCCAAGCGTCACGGCAAGCGCTCTCAAGCTTCACAGGTAAACAGGTCACACCTTCTCGGGAGACGCTCTCAAACCTGTTGCTGGGCAACCAGCATAGATAAAGTCTAGAGAAAAACTATGGATATGAGGTGGCACGGTTCAGAAGGTGCCCCAAGTCAAATGCCGAAAGAATTATTCCCTTCACAAATAAACTATTATTAAGTATTACGTAAGAGACCATTATTTTACAGGGAAATGCTTTCAGGTAGTAAATGGCAGCTGTTTTTTGACATAGCCTCGCAGAGTGATAAAATTAGAATTACATATTTCGCACACCCTTTGCTACACTGTAACTCTGATGTAGTACCATATAGTGTAGGATGGTCATCACACAACCAATTACCTGATTTGGCTATATGGTGTACGAGACGCTGCATGTTTGTAGTAGGCCTTAAAGCCAGCTCTTTATTTGCCATCGTGTCAAGGGCGTACCATGGACAACTTAATACAGGAAAAATCGTGGTCGATGGAATCAGTTGCAGTGTTGATGACTGTGGTCGCCTTCCATGATCGCGGACTCCAAGATGGGAGCCACTGGCCACATTACAGTAACATAGAGTCACCTATCTAGTAACCAGTAACAGCTACTTCTCATTAGATAACGCCTGCTGTCCCTTGTAGGGTGCATTCCACGAGATATCGAAAGCATTGGAAAGTCATTTCGGTTGACTTCCGTTCAACGGACACCCATGGAACCAATATGCACGCAATTCGCTCGTCGTCATCTCTCACACTCTTCAGTAGGACTGGTATCACACGACCTTTGAAAGCTCACAATCTTCCTCATATCCTTATATCATGGAGCGTTCCTCCAACCATTGTGGCACAATGAGGGAGCAAAGAAGGGATGCATTGTCTTTCTGGATGGATGAGCGACCTAGAGTGCTGCATGCGAACAGGCAGAGCCGCGTGTTTGGATGGTGGGTTTCTTTATCGTTCGTGGTGCCAGATGATGACAAACTTGTCTGGGACTCCACTTAATTCTATATAAACATGCTTCACGTGAAGAATTCCTCCATGGCCACCCTAAAAGATGACTTGTTCGTCACACTCTGCGTGTACCAATTTGCGCCAAAACTATTCATTGTACGTAGCCTTTGTCATTATTCGAGTGACCCATATTAATCTCTGTAGCGTGTGATATGCCGAGGTACATATGTACCACATCAAAGAGCTCCTTCTGTGTCGCGTTGCTGCTCACCAGCATCCAACTGTCGAGACATTTAACGCACTGTGGGCCGCCTAACCGTATTATTCGATGGGGACCCATCTCAACAACACGTCGATAACCACAGCAATGGATTCTCCCTGTGTAGGAGACGTGTGTCACAATGACGTGCATCTTGATAACAGGTAAGTTGGACGCAGTCTGCAGCTTCAATGTAGCCATCAGTAGCAGCCAGAAGAAACCCATACCTGATAGAGCCAACACAGAGCAACATGATGCGGCTCCATATCTATGTTTTTACTGCTATAGTCACTGACGATGTAGTTGGTTTAACGTATATGCTTTGTAACAATTTTAAGTGAACTGTGTTTTCAGGAGCACTAATGCCGTCTTCTAGATTTTGCACACACCGTACATTCCTCAAGGAACTATTAGATAACGCCATTGAAAATGTTCGATCATACCTTGTTCTCCATATTTGCGGCATTTACATCCTCCTTGACGCAAAATGAGACCATCACTCTTCTGTGTAGAGCCAATTCTCTCCTAGCGGTGTTTCTAGCTGGTGCGACGGCCAGAGTAATATCAAGCCCTCAGGCGCACTGATCTAACACTCGCTACGAGTGACGGCTCAAATTCAAGACACTGTATCTGCAAATACTATCTGGTTTCCTTGTCATTAATTTACGTTCAGCGCCCTTCATGCTCATGTTTATACATTGTACATTCTGTCCTATCATTTAGGTCAAACACCAAACAAAACAATGTTTTGTTCGCTTATTTCTATTTCCCTTTATTCATTCAACTTGTAATTCTAGACAACGCCTGGCTTCCCTTGTATTGTTGTTGAAAACCGAATAAAACAGTTGATCATTAGCGAGCTGTAAATGTCTATTTTTGCAACGTTACATGTTCTCAGATATAACAGTGACGTCACATTTTGTCATCTTCAAGCCACTTGACCCTCATTAACGCCTCACTGAGTGTGCTAAACACAGGAGCCGTGGACATCGAAAGAGCCGCCTCACTCCCGCGATAATCGTTCAGAGCTCCCAGCTCTGGAAAACTTCTCTCTGTCAAATTCGTTTGAATCTTCCCCACAAGCGGATGTACACGCAATATTTTTACACCGAAACTCGTTATATTATTTCTCTTGTACTTGACAAACCATACGCGTTCTCGTTCTCACTGTAGAGGAGACGTCAATCGACTCTAAAATTTTGAATTTGAAAGTAATTGAAATAGATAGTCTGCATTTCAACAGGTCACTTCTTCAGGAAATTACTTGCACAAGACTAGAGGGAGTCGTAGGTGCCAAAACCAGTAGTGGAACATATGACTGTAATATATTCAATAAATAAAATGGGGGGGGGGGGTACTGTGTACATGCTACATGTAGATGAAGAGGGTGGCTTAGAATAGGGTCTTGGCGGGCCGCATCAAACTAGCCAGAAGACTAAGGACGTTCAATTACCTTTCCTAAAAACAAATAAATGCCCGCATCTCGTGGTCATGCGGTAGCGTTCTCGCTTCCCACGCCCGGGTTCCCGGGTTCGATTCCCGGCGGGGTCAGGCATTTTCTCTGCCTCGTGATGGCTGGGTGTTGTGTGCTGTCCTTAGGTTAGTTAGGTTTAAGTAGTTCTAAGTTCTAGGGGACTGATGACCGTAGCAGTTAAGTCCCATAGTGCTCAGAGCCATTTTGAACAAATAAATAAATACAAACATGGCAGATTGCTGTTGTGTTGGGGAGATCAAAAATGGCTCTGAGCACTATGGGACTCAACTGCTGTGGTCATAAGTCCCCTAGAGCTTAGAACTACTTAAACCTAACTAACCTAAGGACAGCACACAACACCCAGCCATCACGAGGCAGAGAAAATCCCTGACCCCGCCGGGAATCGAACCCGGGAACCCGGGCGTGGGAAGCGAGAACGCTACCGCACGACCACGAGATGCGGGCTGTTGGGGAGATCGTTGTAACTCGGTACACCTGTTGACTTTCACATTCTAGCCATCCTTGTAAAAGAAGTTCTATATACCTTCTTATTCCACTTTTAAATGATGGAATTCACATTCTGTGTGCTGCAGTCTTTTTCTGAAGTTATGAAAATATCTTCACATAATTAAGAATTTTCCAAATGTGGAAACACGTTAGAAGGTGCAACATGCCCAAGTACCTATAAACAAATCTTCTGTTGAAAATTAACATCTTGTCAGTATTGTATTTCATCTTGTATCTGTAACATTCTTAGTCTACTACATACTAACAATCAGTAAGTGACATCGAGTTAAGCAGACTTACCAGAAGAGCCAGTTAAAAATTACATACGTATTGATATAGAAGATACAGCAAACTAAAACGAATTAGCCAGCCGCTGTGGCCGAACGGTTCTAGGCGCTTCAGTCCGGAACCGCGCTGCTGCGACGGTCACAGGTTCGAATCCTGCCTCGGGCGTGGATGTGTGTGGTGTCCTTAGATTTGTTAAGTTTAAGTAGTTCTAAATCTAGGGGACTGATGACCTCAGATGTTAAGTCCCATAGTGCTTAGAGCCATTTGGACCATTTTTTAAATGAATTTATTACATTTGCAAGTATAACACACTCCATGGTAAAATACCTTGTGTTTCATTTTACAAAATGGTGCACGGCCGATGAGACACGGTTTAACTGACATATTGTATAAATAGTTCTAAATACGTAGGATTACATTCACCATAAAATTCCTCCCGTCAAGAACTAACAATATATACCAAATAGCTTTAATATATTGTCCAAGACTTAAGTGTGTAGAACGAAAAATATTTACGGATGCTACAGAAACACAGCCTCATTTCTAACAACAACAAAGACTGGAGAAAATGGCGGAAACTGCTTATGGTGGTCTCTAGTCCTCATTCCTTCTTGTGATTCTAAAATCAGTCACGGCACTGAAATACCGAGCAGAAAACGTCGTGCCTTCCTAGGTATACTAACCTCGCGGTACAATACTCCCTCTACACTATCAACAAAAAAGTATACTATAAATTTAGGGTTCCACGCCTCTGTCTGTAGAAACGGAAGCCTTACAGATCGCTTTGTTGTCTGTCTGTCTGTCCGACTGTTAAGAGTCCATTTTTGTTATGAATCGATAGAGTGATCAAGTTCAAATGTATGTCACATGCTAAGTAAGGCCTATGGTTCCTTGGCGGTGTAAAAATTATAAGCTTCTAAGTCAGTGCAGTCAAAAGAAACGGCCATTCATGTAGTATATTTTGATCAAAACTCACGCATCAGAACCTATAGGGTGTAATGCAGAAACATAGGATCATTAAATTTGGCAAGAAGCAAGGTTTCAAAGTACGAGTAAATGTAATGACTCGAAGACTGTTAATGTCTAGTATATCACCTAAAAAATATTTTATGACATTTCTTACCAGGCTATCTATTCGTCTGTTAATACCCTTCTCTGGAACATTTTGGTGTATCAAGTTCAAATTTATGTCAGATATTAACGTATGTGGCATCGGTCGGCCACTGCAGGAGCGCGTTCGAGGTCCGGTCCGCAGAATGTCAAAAACTGGCCGGCAAAAAATATATAAATTAAGTACTTAAATTATTTTAAAAAATATTTTTTCTGTAGGCAAAAATTCGTTTGCCAACGGTCTTGCCGCAGTGGTAACACCGTTACCCGTCAGATTACCGAAGTTAAGCGCTGTCGGGCTGGGCTAGCACATGGATGGGTGAGCATCTGGTCTGCTGAGTGCTGTTCGCAAGCGGGGTGCACTCAGCCCTTGTGAGGCAAACTGAGGAGCTACTTGATTGAGAAGTAGCGGCTCTGGTCTCGTAAACTGACATGCAGCACGGAGAGCGGTGTGCTGACCACATGCCTCTCCATGTCCGCATCCAGTGGCGGCTGTGGGCTGAAGATGACACGGCGGCCAGTCGGTACCGTTGGGCCTTGGTTCAAATAGTTCTAAGCACTATGGGACTTAACATCTGAGGTCATCAGTTCCTTAGACTCAGAACTACTTAAACCTAACTAACTTAAGGACATCACACAAATCCATGCCCGAGGCAGGATTCGAACCTGCGACCGTAGTAGCAGCAGCGCGATTCCGGACTGATGCACCTAGAACCGCTCGGCCACAGCGGCCGGCCGTTGAGCCTTCCAAGGCCTGCTAGGACGGAGTTTAGTTTAGTTTAGTAACAATTCGTTTGAGCCGCACCTTATAGTTTTTTTCTAGTAGTGTGGAATTAAGTGCTGTATAATTAGAATCTTTAATGGTTAATTACAGGCAGATTAAATACAGAGTTGCTATGATGTGCAGCGCAGGTGAGTGTGCTGAAGAGCGGCGGCGGAAGGGAGACATCGAATAAAAGGTGAAATATTTGCATCTCGGACTGGTTTCTGGTTCTATGGAAGGGAGCGTGTTCTATCGATCCACATAAAAGCTCTGTATCACGAATGCATCTCATGAATTTTATAAGATGCTCAAGAAAATCTGATAAATCGATTTCAGATTCTAGCAACCTCTGAAATCTCTGTTAAATCGGAGACGACATATTTATTTAAACACCATTTTTGGTGCTCCTAACTCGAACGATAGCTTAAAGCTGCTTTATGACCGAAACTCCGGGCAAGTTCACTCGGCGGCTCCTGTGCGGTGCCGCTCTTTGGTGTGAGGCAGTATACACTTTGACAAGATAGTAGCTCCTTTGCAGTGTGTCAGTATGTGCTGTGTTGGGCGTTGGTATTTTCTATAAAGAACGGATCTAAACAAAGTACACAAATTGTATCGCCAGTTGTTCTTATGACCTCGTACGGAGCCTTTCATTATTATTGGACTTACAATTTTCTTTATTTACACTGATATGGACCATGAAAAGCGTAAAGTTGATACAGAAAATAAGAAGCTTTTGATTGAGTGGACTGAAAAATGTTGTTTCACGCTGCCTGATAGGCCTGGAGCTGTTCCAGTTTGACTCATATGCAATAGAACTGTCGCTCTTGTTAGAAGCGCCAATTTAAAGTGACACAACGAAACAACTCGTCAGTAGTTCCATAAAGATTCTCCTCTACATAGTGAAACTCGTCAAGAGAAATTTCAGACATATCTAGCTTCTTAAAAAAAAAAAAGCACGGCCTTGCTAGTTCGCTCTATAAGCGAGCAAGAAAAATATGCAGAAGCAGCGATGTGTGTGTGTTGGACGCCTAATAAAAACCAGAAGCCATTTTCAGACTCTGAGACGGTAAAAAAAGTATGTTGAAAGTGGCCGTGCCGCTTTTTGAAGAGAAAAAAGGTGTTGTTGCCGCAATTCAAGGTGTGCTATTGTCGGCAGAATGTGCTACAAGGAGAACCGTAGTTTTGGCTGCTGACAATAAAAGTAGTTTGCTCGAACTTCTGCACAAGGCGCCTTGCTACGCTATAGTACTAGATGAATCATGTGACATTGTTGATGAAGAAGGAATATCCATTTTCGTGCGAGTTTAGGATACTAAAAGTAAAGAGTTTATGGAAGAATTGCTAACAATATCGCCGCTGAAAGCAAGACTCTCGGAGAAGATTTATTCAAGACTTTTGATGACTCCCTGACAAAATCAAGCGTTATTCGTGATAAATGGAGTCTCTTTCAACTGACGGGGCCCCAGAGACGATCGGCAAAGAAAAAGGACTAGTAAAGATAATCTAAGACAATCATGCTGGACTACTACCTCATCAGTGCATAATTCGCAAGGTAGTCCTTCGCGGAAAACTTAGTGTGACTCTGAAAGAAGTAATGGACAAGTTGATCAAGTTGATTAATTTCGTGAAATCTCGTTCTGTTCTTCAGCACAGACAGATCAAAGAGTTTCTTTCTGAGACAGATTCGGCGCATTCTGGCTTACTGTGGTACAACGATGTTCGCTGACTAAGTAAATATCAGGTGATCGAACGTTTTTCAAATAAAAGAAGAAATAACATCCTTCTCAGAGAACTTGGATTCACAAGAAGCAAGAACCATTTGGAGTTCCTAACAAACGAACACAGTACTCTAGCTGTTGCTTTCTTGAAATTCATTCTGAAACATTGAAATACGTTCAGTACCGATCCACAAGGAAGCGGAAAATAAATATGTGATCTGATGCAAACTGTGTCTTCTTTCAGTTGCAAGCCGGATATCTTTGAGAAAAAGACACAATGCAAGTCAAGAACTTTTTAACGCGAAAAAAGTTTTAATATGAAAATAGTTCTGATACAGATGTTTCAGTAGTCTCAAATTTAAGAATGAGTTTGCAGCCAGATTCCAAGACTTTTAAGATATGGGGAAGCTGTCGCGATTCTTAAAATCACCTTTTGAAGTTTCTCCAGCGGCAGAATGGACAGATGTGGTTACGAAGCTGTTCTGCCTTTTAAACCCTTTACTCCAAATGGAGATAACAGTTTTGCACGAAGACATTTCCTTGCAAATGTATAAAACTGCCTCCGCTAAAGAATTTTGGGATAAACATGTCCCAGAAAAATATGATAATTACAAAAAAATTTGCCTTATACCTGGCTACTATGTTGGGCTCCATATACGTGTATTTGTGAACTTGTATCGCTCAAGATTAACGGTAGCCTACCTTGAAGACACTATTCACATAAGCTGCTCCCCATGTGAAGTTAACTTTAAGAAACTGGCTCAAGACCGCAAATGTAATTTCTCCCATTCATTTTGTAATACAAATATGCTTATCTATTGTATTTCATATTTTGTGAGTCAAATATAAGGTAAAAACTACTGAATGTACATTTTTTCTAGATTTTTCAATACAAATATGCCTAATTATTTACTGCATTTAATATTTTTTGTGAGTGAAAACAAAAATAAAAATAGTGAAGAATATAAGTGTTTTCTGGGCTTGTAATAAAAGTATGTCTACCTATTATGTTTCACATTAGTTTGAGAGTGAAAATTAAAATAAAAGGTTAATAAGGAATATGAGGTTTTTCTTATGGACATCGACAAAAATTGTCGCTTCTTTTCGTATGTCCAGGCTCAGTTCAGAGACTACTGTAGAGATTTTGGTACGGTGTTGGTATTCCCAGAACCAATATCTTGTCAGTATAGACATCGATAACATGCAAAAATCGTTGATATTCTCTACTCCCAAGATGTATGAACTATCTATACATATAATTAAATGTGTAAGGAACCCTTGTAACCTCCCCACAAAAAAAAAATAATAATAATAATTATGGATAGTGATTCTAATTTTAGCGTAACCTCCCCACAAAATAAAATAAATATTATTTTTGGTTAATGATTCTAATTTTAGTGTAACCTCAGAACAAAATTGGTTCCCATTTATAATCTCCGCACAGAAATGCATTCACATTTAATGTACCCAAAAAATTCTTTTCTCATTTAATGTAAGCTCGAAACAGAAAAATTCCTAAACCTCGTAATAAAAAATAAATTCAGTAACCTGGTAAATTTTGCACGACAGCAGTGCTGCGTCATGGCCCTGTAAGATCATTCTGAATAAAAAAGGAAAAATTCTTACCTCAATAAAGTCGACCAATATATCCGCTCTTACAATAAATTTTCCCGGCACAGCTCTGTGCAATGCTGGCCGATAGATTTGTCATTTATGAAAGGAAGCAACTGATTTTTCTTTTGCAACAATCGGAATGATCATGGATTGGAGAAATTAGTAAATTCTTTAAATTGAAATGAATGCTTATCAAAAATTACTTTATATGATGAAGATTATTATTAGGACATTTTTAAAAAATTTACATGGGAGTTCAGATAACGTTACTAGATATGCGCAAGGCTGCTTTTTACCTTATACAATAATACTCAGGCTCCGGCATCGCTGCACCGCGACCGGCCCAGCCAACATGAGACACTATACCAGACCAGAGCAGACTGCAGACTAGCGCAGACTAGCAACAACTTACTGCTACAGCTACACAGTACCTACTGCAGTCAACACTGCTCTCTGGTCAGCGATTCTCTTATACCTTGCATATCGCAGGCAACGCAAGAGCAATACATCGAAATTACATCTGCTCGGACCTCTTACACCCTTAATCACACTTGGCCTCTTTTCTTCTAAATAGTCTGTGCAACAATTCTTTTGGCTTCCTAGTACATACTGCATATAAAACTATAGCAAGGTAAGTGATGTTAGACTTGCACACAAGCAGTCATCTTCCGTTACTTCACATCTGAATTTAATATGGTAGGGACTGGCTGTATGGGAAGAACCATCCGTGATGCGCTCTGTAGCTGCACTGTGTAACTGCTTACGGAGTAAGAGTGTTACAGATGGTATATTGGGAAATCATTCGTCAGAATTTTTTGGATTTACTTCGACTGCAGTAAGGGTCTTGAGTGCAGACAACAGGTCATCATTAGAGTTTTATGGCCGTGTAGCGACTAGCTGTTGGCCAGGTTGTGTAATAGCGTGGACGCTGCCAGCGCTACGGGACTCAGTTATGAGGCAGTTGTCGGCGCGGCAGTTCCGGTTTAGTACCAGCAATAGCCGTGAGCGGCGCTGTTACAGCCTCGGGACACTTACAGCGCCCTAAAGACGTCCAGAAAGGCCCGCTGGATCCCTCACGAAGTTGCCTCTCCTGCTTTCTCGGAGCTCCTTCTTCCCACGGACGCGCCAGCTGTTCTTGACAAGGAAAGCGTAAATGTACTCCCATTGCAATGAACTTCCCCACTGTCAGCTGACTGCTTTTTATCACTATTTATGGCCAGCTGAAGCGAACCAATATGTGATTATTGCAACTAAATACACACGCAAAGTTGATATTTGTGGTCCTGTTCAAATAGGCAACGAATATTATAACAACACACATATTTGACATACATGATCTGCCGTCAACTAAATCGATCAGTCATAACAAGTAACACTTTACATGGAGGGATAGTAAAAACAGCAGAAATAGTTACTCACGTAGCGCGGGGAACAATGTCCTGTTGTGATTTGCAGTCTTCATAGTCTTTCTAGCAACAGGCGAATAAGAATAGCATTAAATAACGCAGGTAACTGAAGATAACGGGAAGTAATGGCACTAAGAGTAATTATGTGTATCTAAATTATACAGGCCATTAAGTCATAGAAAATTTTAATTGTTTCATTGCAGGCTGATTGGTTCACTATGTAACATTAGAAGCTAAGAAAACGCCTAAATCGCTTCAGGCAAATGCCGGAATGGTTCCTTTGAAAGGGCACGACCGATTTCCTTCCCCATCCTTCCCTCACCCGAGCTTGCGGTCCGTATCTAATGACCTCGTTGTCGACGGGACGTTAAACACTAATCTCCTCCTCCTCCTCCTAGTAATAATATTCTGTAGCCTTTGAAACATGACCAGAAATACAAGCAATATTAAGAACAGATGACATGCCGATTATGTGCAGACTGTTTATGGCTTTCAACTCGCCGGTGTAAACTTTGTCAGAGAAATCGTCACCAACGTTTGGAGTGACTACACGACTCCATATGGAGTTGTTCAAATGTTCAAATGTGTGTGAAATCTTATGGGACTTAACTGCTAAGGTCATCAGTCCCTACACTACTTAACCTAAATTATCGTAAGGACAAACACACACACCCATGCCCGAGGGAGGACTCGAACCTCCGCCGGGATCAGCCGCACACCCAAATGGAGAATCAAGACGTACGTAAAACTTGAAATATCACTCACGGTTTAGGCCTTAACTCTGTTCCGAGTGGGCGACTGCTGCCTGCAACACAGTGCGGAAGTGATTCTGATAATGGGACTTTTGATCAGAATGTCGCCAATATCTCGAGCTTTGATATTGCCAGTAGATAAACCCCGATCATTCCGCTGTTTCTTTACTCAAGCAGGTCCTCATTTGGCCTCACAAGGGCTTAGTGGACCTCATAAAAGGCCTTCCTTCCTCAGACAAAACCCTGTGGAGGTACTGAGAATCGTAACAGAGTATTTCGCATCGTAGGTAGCGACGCTAACCTGTTTTTAAAGAAATCATTATACGATGTGCTTGTGAGACACGTAAGTGCGTGGATTATTTCGAGTGTACTTCAAATGAAACAGCGGGACCGATGACCTAACAGTTTGGTCCCTCCCCCCCTCTTTTAAATCAACCAACCAAATGAAACAGCACTTTCTCTACAGTTAATTCTTATCTATTGACTAGAAATTGTGGGATACAGGCAGCTAAGGAAACAATTTCGTGTGTGTTTCTTTTTTTTTCTTAACCTATACAGTGTAAAAAGAATAACGTAAATCTCCTTCTTTTAACATACGAGAAAGGAAAAAATAACTTCAAGGTGCTCCTGATGTGCCAAAAGAAATCGTCGGCCTCTCGTTTTGAAGACGCCGGTTGGGGACACGCCTTCAGAAAAGTAACACCGAGCCTTCGATGATCATGAGAATAGAGCTTGAATTTGATTATAAAACGCGTACCCAACTCATAAAATTATAGTTGGTGATGACTTTAAATTACCGTCGGTATGTTGGCGAAAATACATATTTAATTCCGGTGGTAGGCATAAAACATCATCCAAAATTGTCCTAAACGCATTTTCTGAAAGTTATTTCGAGCAGTTAGTTCATGAGCCCTCAAGAATAGTAAGACACTTGACCTCTTAGCAACAAATAATCCTGAGTTAATAACGAGCATCAAAACAGATACAGCGGTTAGTGAACTCAGGGTTGTCGTAGCGAGACCGAATATTGTAATTCCCAAACCCTCCAAAAATGAACGAAAAATATACCTATTTAAAAAAGCAGAGACACTCTCCACTCCTTCCAAATTAACAATGTAAGTGTAAACCAGATGTGGCTTGGATTTGTTGTTGTTGTTGTGGTCTTCAGTCCTGAGACTGGTTTGATGCAGCTCTCCATGCTACTCTATCCTGTGCAAGCGTCTTCATCTCCCAGTACCTACTGCAACCTACATCCTTCTGAATCTGCTTAGTGTATTGATCTCTTGGTCTCCCTCTACGATTTTTACCCTCCACGCTGCCCTCCAATGCTAAATTTGTGATCCCTTGATGCCTCAAAACATGTCCTACCAACCGATCCCTTCTTCTAGTCAAGTTGTGCCACAAACTTCTCTTCTTCCCAATCCTACTCAACACCTCCTCATTAGTTACGTGATCTACCCACCTTATCATCAGCATTCTTCTGTAGCACCACATTTCGAAAGCTTCTATTCTCTTCTTGTCCAAACTGGTTATCGTCCATGTTTCACTTCCATACATGGCTACACTCCATACAAATACTTTCAGAAACGACTTCCTGACACTTAAATCTATACTCGATGTTAACAAATTTCTCTTCTTCAGAAACGCTTTCCTTGCCACTGCCAGTCTACATTTTATATCCTCTCTACTTCGACCATCATCAGTTATTTTACTCCCTAAATAGCAAAACTCCTTTACTACTTTAAGTGTCTCATTTCCTAATCTAATCCCCTCAGCATCACCCGATTTAATTTGACTACATTCCATTATCCTCGTTTTGCTTTTGTTGATGTTCATCTTATATCCTCCTTTCAAGACACTGTCCATTCCGTTCAACTGCTCTTCCAAGTCCTTTACTGTCTCTGACAGAATTACAATGTCATCGGCGAACCTCAAAGTTTTTACTTCTTCTCCATGAATTTTAATACCTACTCCGAATTTTTATTTTGTTTCCTTTACTGCTTGCTCAATATACAGATTGAATAACATCGGGGAGAGGCTACAATCCTGTCTCACTCCTTTCCCAACCACTGCTTCCCTTTCATGCCCCTCGACTCTTATAACTGCCATCTGGTTTCTGTACAAATTGTAAATAGCCTTTCGCTCCCTGTATTTTACCCCTGCCACCTTCATAATTTGAAAGAGAGTATTCCAGTTAACGTTGTCAAAAGCTTTCTCTAAGTCTACAAATGCTAGAAACGTAGGTTTGCCTTTTCTTAATCTTTCTTCTAAGATGAGTCGTAAGGTTAGTATTGCCTCACGTGTTCCAACATTTCTACGGAATCCAAACTGATCTGCCCCGAGGTCCGCTTCTACCAGTTTTTCCATTCGTCTGTAAAGAATTCGCGTTAGTATTTTGCAGCTGTGACTTATTAAACTGATAGTTCGGTAATTTTCACATCTGTCAACACCTGCTTTCTTTGGGATTGGAATTATTATATTCCTCTTGAAGTCTGTGGGTATTTCGCCTGTCTCATACATCTTGCTCACCAGATGGTAGAGTTTTGTCATGACTGGCTCTCCCAAGGCCATCAGTAGTTCTAATGGAATGTTGTCTACTCCCGGGGCCTTGTTTCGACTCAGGTCTTTCAGTGCTCTGTCAAACTCTTCACGCAGTATCTTATCTCCCATTTCATCTTCATCTAAATCCTCTTCCATTTCCATAATATTGTCCTACATCTACATCTACATTTATACTCCGCAAGCCACCCAACGGTGTGTGGCGGAGGGCACTTTACGTGCCACTGTCATTACCTCCCTTTCCTGTTCCAGTCGCGTATGGTTCGTGGGAAGAACGACTGTCTGAAAGCCTCCGTGCGCGCTCTAATCTCTCTAATTTTACATTCGTGATCTCCTCGGGTGGTATAAGTAGGGGGAAGCAATATATTCGATACCTCATCCAGAAACGCACCCTCTCGAAACCTGGCGAGCAATCTACACCGCGATGCAGAGCGCCTCTCTTGCAGAGTCTGCCACTTGAGTTTATTAAACATCTCCGTAACGCTATCGCGGTTACCAAATAACCCTGTGACGAAACGCGCCGCTCTTCTTTGGATCTTCTCTATCTCCTCCGTCAAACCGATCTGGTACGGATCCCACACTGATGAGCAATACTCAAGTATAGGTCGAACGAGTGTTTTGTAAGCCACCTCCTTTGTTGATGGGCTACATTTTCTAAGCACTCTCCCAATGAATCTCAACCTGGTACCTGCCTTACCAACAATTAATTTTATATGATCATTCCACTTCAAATCGTTCCGCACGCATACTCCCAGATATTTTACAGAAGTAACTGCTACCACTGTTTGTTCCGCTACCATATAATCATACAATAAAGGATCCTTCTTTCTATGTATTCGCAATACATTACATTTGTCTATGTTAAGGGACAGTTGCCACTCCCTGCACCAAGTGCCTATCCGCTGCAGATCTTCCTGCATTTCGCTACAATTTTCTAATGCTGCAACTTCTCTGTATACTACAGCATCATCCGCGAAAAGCCGCATGGAACTTCCGACACTATCTGCTAGGTCATTTATATATATTGTGAAAAGCAATGGTCCCATAACACTCCCTGTGGCACGCCAGAGGTTACTTTAACGTCTGTAGACGTCTCTCCATTGATAACAACATGCTGTGTTCTGTTTGCTAAGAACTCTTCAATCCAGCCACACAGCTGGTCTGATATTCCGTAGGCTCTTACTTTGTTTATCAGGCGACAGTGCGGAACTGTATCGAACGCCTTCCGGAAGTCAAGAAAAATAGCATCTACCTGGGAGCCTGTATCTAATATTTTCTGGGTCTCATGAACAAATAAAGCGAGTTGGGTCTCACACGATCGCTGTTTCCGGAATCCATGTTGATTCCTACATAGTAGATTCTGGGTTTCCAAAAACGACATGATACTCGAGCAAAAAACATGTTCTAAAATTCTACAACAGATCGACGTCAGAGATATAGGTCTATAGTTTTGCGCATCTGCTCGACGACCTTTCTTGAAGACTGGGACTACCTGTGCTCTTTTCCAATCATTTGCAACCCTCCGTTCCTCTAGAGACTTGCGGTACACGGCTGTTAGAAGGGGGGCAAGTTCTTTCGCGTACTCTGTGTAGAATCGAATTGGTATCCCGTCAGGTCCAGTGGACTTTCCTCTATTGAGTGATTCCAGTTGATTTTCTATTCCTTGGACACTTATTTCGATGTCAGCCATTTTTTCGTTTGTGCGAGGATTTAGAGAAGGAACTGCAGTGTGGTCTTCCTCTGTGAAACAGCTTTGGAAAAAGGTGTTTAGTATTTCAGCTTTACGCGTGTCATCCTCTGTTTCAATGCCATCATCATCCCGGAGTGTCTGGATATGCTGTTTCGAGCCACTTACTGATTTAACGTAAGACCAGAACTTCCTAGGACTTTCTGTCAAGTCGGTACATAGAATTTTACTTTCGAATTCACTGAACGCTTCACGCATAGCCCTCCTTACGCTAACTTTGACATCGTTTAGCTTCTGTTTGTCTGAGAGGTTTTGGCTGCGTTTAAACTTAGAGTGAAGCTCTCTTTGCTATCGCAGTAGTTTCCTAACTTTGTTGTTGTACCACGGTGGGTTTTTCCCGTCGCTCACAGTTTTACTTGGCACGTACCTGTCTAAAACGCATTTTACGATTGCCTTGAACTTTTTCCATAAACACTCAACATTGTCAGTGTCGGAACAGAAATTTTCGTTTTGATCTGTTAGGTAGTCTGAAATCTGCCTTCTATTACTCTTGCTAAACAGATAAACCTTCCTCCCTTTCTTTATATTCCTATTAACTTCCATATTCAGGGATGCTGCAACGGCCTTATGATCACTGATTCCCTGTTCTGCACTTAAAGAGTCGAAAAGTTCGGGTCTGTTTGTTATCAGTAGGTCCAAGATGTTATCTCCACGAGTGGGTTCTCTGTTTAATTGCTCGAGGTAATTTTCGGATGTCCACTCAGTATAATGTCACTCGATGCTCTGTCCCTACCACCCGTCCTAAACATCTGAGTGTCCCAGTCTATATCTGGTAAATTGAAATCTCCACCTAAGACTATAACATGCTGAGAAACTTTATGTGAAATGTATTCCAAATTTTCTCTCAGTTGTTCTGCCACTAATGCTGCTGAGTCGGGAGGTCGGTAAAAGGAGCCAACCTAGCTTGGTTGTTGAGTGTAACCTCCACCCGTAATAATTCACAGGAACTATCCACTTCTACTTCACTACAGGATAAACTACTATTAACAGCGACGAACACTCCACCACCGGTTGCATGCAATCTATCCTTTCTAAACACCGTCTGTACCTTTGTAAAAATTTCGGCAGAATTTATCTCTGGCTTAAGCCAGCTTTCTGTACCTATAACGATTTCAGCTTCGGTGCTTTCTATCAGTGCTTGAAGTTCTGGTACTTTACCAACGCAGCTTCGACAGTTGACAATTACAATACCGATTGCTGCTTGTTCCCCGCATGTCCTGACTTTGCCCCGCACCCGTTGAGGCTGTTGCCCTTTCTGTACTTGCCCAAGGCCATCTAACCTAAAAAACCGCCCAGTCCAAGCCACACAACCCCTGCTACCTGTGTAGCCGCTTGTTGCGTGTAGTGGACTCCTGACCTATCCAGCGGAACCCGAAACCCCACCACCCTATGGCGCAAGTCGAGAAATCTGCAGCCCACACGGTCGCAGAACCGTCTCAGCCTCTGATTCAGACCCTCCACTCGGCTCTGTACCAAAGGTCCGCAGTCAGTCCTGTCGACGATGCTGCAGATGGTGAGCTCTGCTTTCATCCCGCTAGCGAGACTGGCAGTCTTCACCAAATCAGATAGCCGCCGGAAGCCAGAGAGGATTTCCTCCGATCCATAGCGGGACACATCATTGGTGCCGACATGAGCGACCACCTGCAGATGGGTGCACCCTGTACCCTTCATGGCATCCGGAAGGACCCTTTCCACATCTGGAATGACTCCCCCCGGTATGCACACGGAGTGCACATTGGATTTCTTCCCCTCTCTTGCTGCCATTTCCCTAAGGGGCCCCATTACGCGCCTGACGTTGGAGCTCCCAACTACCAGTAAGCCCACCCTCTGCGACCGCCCGGATCTTGCAGACTGAGGGGCAACCTCTGGAACAGGACAAACAGCCATGTCAGGCCGAAGATCAGTATCAGCCTGAGACAGAGCCTGAAACCGGTTCGTCAGACAAACTGGAGAGGCCTTCCGTTCAGCCCTCCGGAATGTCTTTCGCCCCCTGCCACACCTTGAGACGACCTCCCACTCTACCACAGGTGAGGGATCAGCCTCAATCCGGGCAGTATCCCGGGCAACCACAGTCGTAGTCCGATCGGGGAATGCGTGGGACGAGCTGGCCGTCCCCGACAATCCCCCATCCGGACCCCCACAGTGATGCCCATTGGCAACAGCCTCAAGCTGTGTGACCGAAGCCAACACTGCCTGAAGCTAGGAGCGAAGGGATGCCAACTCAGCCTGCATCCGAACACAGCAGTTGCAGTCCCTATCCATGCTAAAAACTGTTTTGCAAAGAACGTCTGAACTAATCTACAGAGAGAGCAAACAAATCGACAAAATTTAAACGGTTATTAAAATACAAGATTGCCTAGTAAATGCAGTAATGCTGCTACTTGCGCACTGCTGACACTGCTCGGCGGCGGAAGGAGACTACGCGAATTTACACTATTCAGGTACTAAAACGCGATGCTACAACTCTCAAATACTATAATACGCCCGAAATTTATGAATTAAACAATGCAAGTACCAAAAACACGCAAAGAAATTAAGAATTAAACTATGTAACAAATGAGTGAGCTAGGAGTATACGACTTGCTGCTGCAGCTGCTTATCCAACGGCGGCAGGGAGCACACTAACTGTGACCAACCGACACTGGCCGTTCAAAACAAAAACAGAAGACAAACGACTACGCGAATTTGCACTATTCAGGTACTAAAACGCGATGCTACAACTCTCAAATACTATAATACGCCCGAAATTTATGAATTAAACAATGCAAGTACCAAAAACACGCAAAGAAATTAAGAATTAAACTATGTAACATATGAGTGAGCTAGGAGTATACGACTTGCTGCTGCAGCTGGTTATCCAACGGCGGCAGGGAGCACACTCAAGTACATCGCCCTTGTATAAACCCTCTATATACTCCTTCCACCTTTCTGCCTTCCCTTCTTTGCTTAGAACTGGGTTGCCATCTGAGCTCTTGATATTCATACAGGTGGTTCTCTTCTCTCCAAAGGTCTCTTTAATTGTCCTGTAGGCAGTATCAATCTTACCCCTAGTGAGACAAGCCTCTACATACTTACATTTGTCCTCTAGCCATCCCTGCTTAGCCATTTTGCACTTCCTGTCGATCTCATTTTTGAGACGTTTGTATTCCTTTTTGCCTGCTTCATTTACTGCATTTTTATATTTTCTCCTTTCATCAATTAAATTCAATATTTCTTCTGTTACTTAAGGGTTTCTATTAGCCCTCGTCTTTTTACCTACTTGATCCTCTGCTGCCTTCACTACTTCATCCCTCAGAGCTACCCATTCTTCTTCTACTGTATTTTTTTCCCCCATTCCTGTCAATTGTTCCCTTATGCTCTCCCTGAAACTCTCTACAACCTCTGGTTCTTTCAGTTTATCCAGGTCCCATCTCCTTAAATTCCCGCCTTTTTGCAGTTTCTTCAGTTTCAATCTGCAGTTCATAACCAATAGATTGTGGTCAGAATCCACATCTGCCCCTGGAAATGTCTTACAATTTAAAACCTGGTTCCTAAATCTCTGTCTTACCATTATGTAATCTATCTGATACCTTTTAGTATCTCCAGGATTCTTCCAGGTATACAACCTTCTTTCATGATTCTTGAACCAAGTGTTAACTATGATTAAGTTATGCTCTGTGCAAAATTCTACAAGGCGGCTTCCTCTTTCATTTCTTCCCCCCAATCCATATTCACCTACTATGTTTCCTTCTCTCCCTTTTCATACTGACGAATTCCAGTCACCCATGACTATTAAATTTTCGTCTCCCTTCACTACCTGAATAATTTCTTTTATCTCGTCATACATTTCATCAATTTCTTCATCATCTGCAGAGCTAGTTGGCATATAAACTTGTACTACTGTAGTAGGCATGGGCTTTGTGTCTATCTTGGCCACAATAATGCGTTCACTATGCTGTTTGTAGTAGCTAACCCGCACTCCTATTTTTTTATTCATTATTAAACCTACTCCTGCATTACCCCTATTTGATTTTGTATTTATAACCCTGTAATCACCTGACCAAAAGTCTTGTTCCTCCTGCCACCGAACTTCACTAATTCTCACTATATCTAACTTTAACCTATCCATTTCCCTTTTAAATTTTCTAACCTACCTGCCCGATTAAGGGATCTGACATTCCACGCTCCGATCCGTAGAACGCCAGTTTTCTTTCTCCTGATAACGACGTCCTCTTGAGTAGTCCCCGCCCGGAGATCCGAATGGGGGACTATTTTACCTCCGGAATATTTTACCCAAGAGGACGCCATCATCATTTAATCATACAGTAAAGCTGCATGTCCTCGGAAGAAATTACGGCTGTAGTTTCCCCTTGCTTTCAGCCGTTCGCAGTACCAGCACAGCAAGGTCGTTTTGGTTAATGTTACAAGGGCAGATCAGTCAATCATCCAGACTGTTACCCCTGCAACTACTGAAAAGGCTGATGCCCCTCTTCAGGAACCACATGTTTGTCTGGCCTCTCAACAGATACCCCTCCGTTGTGGTTGCACCTACGGTACGGCCATCTGTATCGCTGAGGCACGTAAGCCTCCCCACCAACGGCAAGGTCCATGGTTCATGGGAGGGGGGGCTTGGATTTATACCAAATAAACTAACAAATAACGAAGCTTGTCCTCCTTGGTACGCAAAACTGATTAGAACACTGTTTCAGAAACAACGAAAAAAACATGCCAAATTTTAGCAGAGGCAAAAACTCCAAGATTGGCGATCTTTTACAGAAGCTCGAAACTTAGCGCGGTCTTCAATGCTAGATGCTTAAAATAGTTTCCACAACAAAACTTTGCCTCGGAACCTGGCAGAAAATCCAAAGAGATTCTGGTCGTATGTGAAGTATGCCAGCGGCAAGACACAATCATGTGTCTGTCCGATGGAATGGAGATACCATCGAAGACAGTGCTGCCAAAGCAGAGTTACTAAGCACAGCCCTCCGAAATGCTTTCACGAAAGAAGACGAACTAAATATCCCAGAATTCGAATCGAGAACAGCCGCCAACATGAGTAACGTAGAAGTAGATATCCTCGGATTAGTGAACCAACTTAAATCACATAATAAAAGCAAGTCTTCTGTTCCATACTTTATACCAATTAGGTTGCTTTCAGATTATCCTGATGCAATAGCTCCATACTTAAAAATCATATACAACCGTTCGCTCCACAGAAGATCCGTACCCAAAGACTGGACACTTGCACAGGTCACACCAATATTCAAGAAAGATAGTGGGAATAATCGACTAAATTACAGGCCCATGTCATTAACGTCAAAATTCAGGATTTTGGAATATATATCGTGTTCGAACATTATGAATTACCTCGAAGAAAACGATCTATTGACACACAGGCAACATGGATTTAGGAAACATCATTCTTGTGAAACACAACTAGATGTTAACACGGGATTTCAAATTGATTCGGTATTTCAGGATTTCAGGAAGGCTTTTGACACCGTACCAAACAAGCGGCTTGTAGAGAAATTGCGTGCTTATGGAATATCATCTTAGCTATGTGACTGGATTCGTGGTTTCCTGTCACAGAGTTCACAGTTCGTAGTAACTGGCGGAAAGTCATCGAGTAAAATAGAAGTGATTTCTGGCGTTCCACAAGGTAATCTTATAGGCCCTTTGCTGAACCTTATCTATATAAATGATTTGGGAGACAATCTGAGCAGCCGTCTTAGGTTGTTTGCAAATGACCCTGTCGTTTATCGACTAAGAAGAAGATCAGAAGATCAAAACAAATTGCAAAAGGATTTAGAAGAGATATCTGTATGGTGCGAAAATAGGAAATGGATCCTAAATAACTAAAAGTATGAGGTCATCCACATGAGTGCTAAAAAGAATCCGTTAAACTTCGGTTACTCGATAAATCAGTCAAATCTAGAGGCTGTAAATTCAACCAAATACCTAAGAGTTACAATTACGAACAACTTAAATTGGAAGGAACACGTAGAAAATGTTGCAGGGAAGGTGAACTAAAGACTGCATTTTATTGGCAGGAAAAATGTAGCAGACCTACTTAGGAGACTGCCTGCACTACGCTTGTCCGCACTCTTTTAGAATACTGCTACGCGTCGTGGGATCCTTACCAGATACGATTGACGTAGTACATCGATAAAGTTCAGAAAAGGGCAGCACGTCTTGTATTATCGCGTAATAGAGGAGAGAGTGTCACTGAAGTGATACACGAATTCGGATGGACAATACTAAACCAAAGGCGTTTGTCGCTGGGGAAGAATCTTCTCGCGAAATTCCAAGCGCCAAATTTCTCCTCTGAACGCGATAATATTTTGTTGACGCCGACCTACATAGGGAGAAACGATGACCATGATAAAATAAGGGAAATCAGAGCTCGCATGTAAAGGTATAGGTGTTCGTTCCCTCCACGCGCTGTACAAGATTGGAATAATAGAGAATCGTGAAAGTGTTCCAATGAACCCCCTGCCAAACACTTAAATGTGATTTGAAGGGTATCCATGTAGATTTAGACGTAGATATAGATGCAGAGCTGCACCTGTCAATCCCGCTTACCGGGAAGATTCCAACTACGGGGTAGTTTGGAAAAAATGCTCCCTAAGTACTTAGCAAAAGCGGACTGGTATTTGACTTTCGCCTCACCATGTGGTGACGTGTTATCAAAAACGCCCAAAAAATTGATCACATTTTTGGTTCCATTCCTGAAACAATGAAGAGCGGCCATACCGTTCATCCAGGTGACCGCATGCGTCTGTGATGGCGGAATATACGTCTCGTCCGGATAGACGAATATGTTTGGGACCATCATGTGCATTGGTATCCGAAGATAAACGGCCAGTATCTCCTGGAGACAAAGTCATAAGTCCGCCTCCGCGAAGCAGATGAAACGGTGTTCGCCCATATCGTCCACATTACACCTTAGATAGATGGAGAGAGGGGTGGGGGAAGTGTCTGCCAGGGTGATGGCATGGAGTTTGTGTCGCATTGGGTACTTACCGGGAACCACTGTGTACCAGGTGGCGTTCGTTTTCGTGCTGTGTGTTGATATGTTGATGAACCGCACGCAACACCGGCCGCCAACTAACCTCTGGGTGTCGTTCGTAGACAAAGTTCCAAGGGTGATTCCGAATTAACAAGTGATAGTTATTTCGAATAGTGGGTACCCTAGTGCGAGGAAAGTTTTCATGGATGTAGCCGTATTCAAGAAGAAAAAAAAACTTGATGTGTAATAGCACTGGTGCAATTTACGCTTGAGCAGTCAGCGGTTGTCATGAGTCATGCGCGAGTTGGTCGACCGAAAGTGCACTGATACTGTTGAGCTCGTGGTTCCATGACTTCAAAACTGTATGGAAGTGAAGAGTTGTAGAGCGCTCATGGACACTGACCAGGGCGCCCCTTCGGCTACAGAGCGGGTCGAATATCCTTGACGCTGGCACTGTCGGTGTGGAAACGTATACGGGAACAGAGCAGAAAATGCGAGACAGCCTGGCGGTGGGCGGGCAGAGCTACTCCCTTGACTCCTTCCTGGGAGGGGACGTGACTCGTCTGTCGACGCCTGCGGAGTTGGCGGCGGAGCCGACGCCGCAGCGGGCGAGACTACCCCCGCCCACCGTGGCCGTGAAAGGCCTCCCTTCCGTCGCGGCACGGAATTGCGCAGCCTCGAAGCAGTTGAGCTAGACGCCGAGACGATCGCGTTTATTAAAGTTGGCCGTCCTCGCGCAACGCCGGCAATCCAGATGCGGGGGCCGATCACTTCGGGGAGATAAGAAGAGCACAGCAACTGACTGCAATCTGCTGCGCTCCAAGCTGAAGTAATTGCTGCCGCCCACCAGAATTAACTTGCTTCTCAGTAGGGAAAAGCTCGTCTTTATGATATAGAGAACGCTGAACAATGTATCAGTCTTTAAAAATTCAGGCTTTTAAGAATCGTTAGTGAGAACCTGGTTCACTGAAACAAGAAAACGTTAATCATTATTTTGCTTAAAGTTTCTGTATGGCTGCTGGTCATTTTATCACAGTGCCGCGATGTAATAATACTGTGGGGTGGCATTGTTGACTGGAAGACCTCGAGAGATAGCTTGGCTACATAACAGTTTTCTTCTTCCAGTAAAAATTGTCCCTTTCCTCGCATTGTGTCAGAGTTGTGTCTCCCTCATCCTTATTTGACTTCCGGCATAGGCTTTACAAGTGAGGGAGTCCTTCCGAGAACCTTGGTCGGAACCGGGGGATGGAAACGATATTGATTTATTTCTGGGATATCATCCTAAGTGTACCTTACGAGTGTAAGCAGCTGTGATAGATGTGCGTGCTTTGAGTAGTTATGTTTGTGTTGTATGGTGAGAGAAGGCAGGCGATGGAAACTGCTGACGACACGTAGTCTGCTCCTCTAGAATAATGCTGTCGGGCATAACTCTGCTGTTATCTTCTGGTCAATAAGGTCCTAAAGGGAGTTTTCTCTTCCATGACGATTTTATGTTTAAACGCTAGAATTTATTATAGATTAATTTGTTACACTTCAGTCCCTCGAAATTCAAAACATGTACAAATACCGGCCGAAAAATTTTACATCTATGTATGAGATGAATACAATGCATTTTTACGACTGAAACCCAAATAACAGATTCAGGATTGGAAATGATCCGAAATCAACACATGGAAGGGAGACCTACCAGATCGTTTTCACCAAATTAACATTTATTTAAGAAAAACGTACTCATCAATTAAATTTCTGATTAATAACATGATAAACATCAGAATTATAGTGACACATAAAGTGACAAACTACTGACATTTACCAATATAAGCAAAAGAAAACCGTATTCAATAAACACAAAGCATCTCAGTTTATAACAGTAAGAATGAAGTTTAAATCATAATTTACAAAAGTTCATGAGATAAATTCCACCGCCTACAACCCTAGCGGCAGTCGCTCAGCTCAGGTACAGCAACAAGGAACAAAAACTACTCAACTTTTGCTAGGTGTGACAGACGGCGCGCCGGCCGGGGTGGCCGAGCGGTTCTAGGCGCTACAGTCTGGAACTGCGCGACCGCATGCCTTGGGCATGGATGTGTGTGATGTCCTTAGGTTGGTTACGTTTAAGTAATTCTAAGTTCTAGGGGACTGATGACCTCAGATGTTAAGTCCCATAGTGCTCAGAGACATTTGAACAATTTGCACAGACGACGCAGCAAAGCGATCCCGCGGCAGTAACTTAGACCTCGGACGTTGGGCAGGATGCCGCCAAGGTAGCGGCCCAGAATTCACGGCTGAAAACACCAAGGTAGACTCGCGTGTTTTACAATCAACTGTGAACATAAATCACACGTGAGGCAGCACCCTCAAACTATAACAGAATATACACTCACAAATGATGAGACACGCTTTAGCAAACATAAATACAACAACTTCGCACCATATATACGACTCGTAAACTTAGATAAAACAATTAGAGCCATATATATATATATATATATATATATATATATATATATATATATATATATATATATATATATATATATACACTCCTGGAAATTGAAATAAGAACACCGTGAATTCATTGTCCCAGGAAGGGGAAAGTTTATTGATACATTCCTGGGGTCAGATACATCACACGATCACACTGACAGAACCACAGGCACATAAACACAGGCAACAGAGCATGCACAATGTCGGCACTAGTACAGTGTATATCCACCTTTCGCAGCAATGCAGGCTGCTATTCTCCCATGGAGACGATCGTAGAGATGCTGGATGTAGTCCTGTGGAACGGCTTGCCATGCCATTTCCACCTGGCGCCTCAGTTGAACCAGCGTTCGTGCTGGACGTGCAGACCGCGTGAGACGACGCTTCATCCAGTCCCAAACATGCTCAATGGGGGACAGATCCGGAGATCTTGCTGGCCAGGGTAGTTGACTTACACCTTCTAGAGCACGTTGGGTGGCACGGGATACATGCGGACGTGCATTGTCCTGTTGGAACAGCAAGTTCCCTTGCCGGTCTAGGAATGGTAGAACGATGGGTTCGATGACGGTTTGGATGTACCGTGCACTATTCAGTGTCCCCTCGACGATCACCAGTGGTGTACGGCCAGTGTAGGAGATCGCTCCCCACACCATGATGCCGGGTGTTGGCCCTGTGTGCCTCGGTCGTATGCAGTCCTGATTGTGGCGCTCACCTGCACGGCGCCAAACACGCATACGACCATCATTGGCACCAAGGCAGAAGCGACTCTCATCGCTGAAGACGACACGTCTCCATTCGTCCCTCCATTCACGCCTGTCGCGACACCACTGGAGGCGGGCTGCACGATGTTGGGGCGTGAGCGGAAGACGGCCTAACGGTGTGCGGGACCGTAGCCCAGCTTCATGGAGACGGTTGCGAATGGTCCTCGCCGATACCCCAGGAGCAACAGTGTCCCTAATTTGCTGGGAAGTGGCGGTGCGGTCCCCTACGGCACTGCGTAGGATCCTACGGTCTTGGCGTGCATCCGTGCGTCGCTGCGGTCCGGTCCCAGGTCGACGGGCACGTGCACCTTCCGCCGACCACTGGCGACAACATCGATGTACTGTGGAGACCTCACGCCCCACGTGTTGAGCAATTCGGCGGTACGTCCACCCGGCCTCCCGCATGCCCACTATACGCCCTCGCTCAAAGTCCGTCAACTGCACATACGGTTCACGTCCACGCTGTCGCGGCATGCTACCAGTGTTAAAGACTGCGATGGAGCTCCGTATGCCACGGCAAACTGGCTGACACTGACGGCGGCGGTGCACAAATGCTGCGCAGCTAGCGCCATTCGACGGCCAACACCGCGGTTCCTGGTGTGTCCGCTGTGCCGTGCGTGTGATCATTGCTTGTACAGCCCTCTCGCAGTGTCCGGAGCAAGTATGGTGGGTCTGACACACCGGTGTCAATGTGTTCTTTATTCCATTTCCAGGAGTGTATATACGCCTCTGTCTAGAGTTAAACCCTTAAGCAAGGCAGAAAATTTCATTCAGTAGTAGCCCTACGTAACTCAATTACGACTAAAAAACATCAACGTACGACAGAATAAATACACTTTGCCGGCCGCGGTGGTCTAGCGGTTCTAGGCGCTCAGTCAGGAATCGCGCGACCGCTACGGTCGCAGGTTCGAATCCTGCCTCGGGCATGGATGTGTGTGCTGTCCTTAGGTTAGTTAGGTTTAAGTAGTTCTAAATTCTAAGGAACTGATGACCACAGCTGTTAAGTCCCATAGTGCTCAGAGCCATTTGAACCATTAAATACACTTTAGTAAACCACAATTAGATTTCAAATTCATACCCAGTGCTTGATACAGTATCATGACATTGCCACTGGGTACAGAGCCACTCACCGGTGTTACCACTTCACTTCATAACATCGCATCCCAAGAGGGTGCACACAAGCGGTTTACCACTTAGCAGAATCATGTGGCTTCAAAGAAGACGCACTAACAATCATTGGACACTCTCAAGCCAGGGCAAACTGCAGAACAAACAAATACATATTATTCACTGAACGCGACACAATAATATTGCGCCAATTTTCATTTAAACAATAAAACCACAGGACCAGCATGTCCATAGGCAGTATGGTACGGTGCAGTCTCCCCACCGCGAATTATTCAATTAACTCCTCTTCAAATAACAGAAGCAGGCCCCCGTCACCACAGCTCCAGAGCACGACCTTCGTCACCTTCTTTAGCGGCTGTCCAACATTCGACAAGTCGCTCGGCGATCCGGCTGTGTACATGCGTTGTCCATCCCAAATACCGCCGCCGGGCACTGCTTCTCCAGCCCTGCCTCCTTCCGTCACTTGCCGTTCACAGCTGACTCCGCCGCGCCGAACCTCCATGCCTCAACCAGGAAAACCAAAGATAACTTACAAGTGAGGTGACTATCGATACCGGTGCCAGAGGTGGTTAGGCCAGCAAACCGAGCCCCCACGGCTCAATGACAATGCAGGTCTTTGCTTGCTTATTGTTGAGAAGTGTGGTGTCACACAACAAGACATCTGTATGGCACAAAAATTGGAAATTGACCCTAAATAATGAAAAGTGTGATGCCATCCACATGAGTGCTAAAAGGAATCCGTTAAACTATTGTTACGCAACAAATCAGTCAAATCTATATTCAACTAAATATCTAGGAATTACAATTGCGAACAACCTAAATCGGAAAGAACCGACAGAAAATGTTGTGGGGAAGGAGAACCAAGGACTGCGTTTTATTGGCAGGACACTTAGAGAATGGAACAAGTCCATTAGACTGTCTATAGTACGCTTGTCCGTCCTCTTTTGGAGTACTGGTGCGCGGTCTGGGATCGTTTCCAGATAGAGTTAACGGAGTACAGCGAGAATCGAGAAAGTTCAAAGAGCAGCACGTTTTGTATTACCGCGAAATAGGGGAGAGAGTGTCAGGGACATGATACAGGATTTGGGGTAAACGTCACTAAAGCAAAGGCGTTTTCCGTTGCGACAGAATCTTCTCACGAAATTTCAGTCACAAACTTGTTCCTCCAAGACCGAAAATATTTTGTTGATGCCGACCTACATAGGGAGGAATGAACTTCATAATAAAATAAGAAAAATCAGAGCTCGCACGGAAAGATATAAGTGTTCGATTTTCCCTCGCGCTGTTAGAGAATGGAATAACATATAATTAGAGTATCCATGTAGATGCAGATGTAGGTGAATGCAGGTCCTTATGAAGTTCAAGTAATCGAAGCATTATTTTTCAGCAACTGTTTGGTGCGGACATGGTTCAAGTATCTAAGGTAGTAATTCTTGAGTGGCTATCATGACGAAAAGATTTCCTTCTCACGACCACTTGGAAGCATTAGGAAATTCAACTGGCAGTGAAGGTATTTCCCTCGAAGGAAATCACACCAATGACTACAGCATTCATCCTACCTCACACCTTGTTATCTCACCTGGCAATGTGCAAGCGACGCAATTGAGTCATTCAAAAAGCAAAAATATCTTGTGGAAGTTAGTACCATCCCCCACTAACTGGAAGAGCATCCAGAGCAAACGTTATAAAACTGATTCCTTTTCCAATAATATACTCGCATACTGTGTCCAGAGTAATTGATACAAAATCCTCTTTTCAGTCTCTTATAAATGATAATATTCAGAGTGTTGTGGTGGTCAAAAGCCGTTTGGCGACCGCTATGAAAAACTGGATCAAATTACATTTGATTCATTTATTGGTTTGTTATTGTTGGCTAGAGTGCAGAAAATGTATGGTGACCCAAAAAAGGTTCTGGGATCCAGAAACAGGTACAACTGTCTTTCTTGCCGTAATGTCACAGAAACGATTGTTGTATCTCACGTATGTTATGCCTCGATGACAAGACTGATCCAAGAGCACAAAGAGAAAATGACAATTTGGCTTGTATAAGAGTTCGATTGAAAAGGTGGGTGGAAACACTTGAGGAACTAGGAACTATATGATCACAGCACAAAAGTAAACGTGGATGAGCAAATGGAATCTGAATTTAAAATTATAGCAACTTTTAATTATTTATGAATATTTTGTCCTTAACCGCTAACTGGGTCGTTGTTACCCGAAAGAGCACCTGAGTGTAGATTTTTCTTAAGGAAAGGACCAGGGTTAAAGTACTCATCTCACAGACGTTTCATCAACACCATTATCACAACCCCCGGCTTAGTGATACACTGTGGAAAGGCATAGAATTTAATCCGGGATATCGAGTCAAAGTCACGAACTTCACGCCACCTCCTGTAGTCCACCTGTCGTCGCTTAATATTGGCTGTGAAGATGTCTGCCTTCGCGTCGAGCGACCTTGGCTACGAAAGTGGGTAACATAATATGCAAAGTTTACCGTCGCCGTAGCCCGTCAAATTATCAACGTATGTGGACGAGCCTCTCGAGGCAGTAACACCAGGAGTTGGGAGAACAAGTAAAACTACCTCTCTGGAGTCAACAACACAAGAGGCAGTAATATATATTGAAGATAGGGAAGCTGTCAGAATCTTCCTTCTCACACTCAGTGACATAGTGACGAAGAAAACGTTTTTGCGAATTCGGAACTACATACGTTATACGTGAAGTGGTTGTGTCATCAAAAAAAGCTGCTTGTGTGATTTTTACAGTTAGCAAATACTACACATCACTTTGAGAACTTTTAAAGATGTTTTTAGCAAACCGTTATAAAACTTCGCAGAGCCTTTTTTAATAGAATAGTTAACCACAGCATGAGTTTAAGTTTAATATCGAATGTAAATTTTGAAATACACAAAATCCAACTTTTTTTAACTTTATGTGATAAACAACTTCCCGATAGGCTAATTTGTTTTGTGTAAAAGTCACTGAAATACGTCAAATTAACACTTTGTTAGCAAATAATTAATGAAACAAAAATTTACTAAATACCTAAAATTTAGGCAATATTTGTGTTTTCCACTCTTTCCGTCGTTGGACGCGCTATATTGATTTGTTATATTCTCTTAGTGAACGAGTTGGGCGAATGTGGTATCTATGTGCATCATGATTCGTTGAAATAATTGATAATGAAATGACAGTAAGCCTGGGAATGAGATTGTGCAGTTTTGTTTTGGGTCAGAACATGCAAGGGTGGTTTTTGTGGTTCAGTAACCTGATATTTACTTCCGAACTTGAAATAGGTACTGATGGCGTGATTTTTTAATTTTTTTATTTTAAGGAATTAACATTGATTACCAGTTGTCGAGAATAAAACTTATTATTATTGACCTTGGTAAATAATGGTTCAAATGGCTCTGAGCACTATGGTACGTAACAGCTGAGGTCATCAGTCCCCTAGAACTTAGAACTTCTTAAGCCTAACTAACCTAAGGACATCTTACACATCCATGCCCGAGGTAGGATTCGAACCAGCGACCATAGCAGTCGCGCGGTTTCGGACTGAAACTCCTAGAAACGGTCGGCCACCGCGGCCGGCTTTGGCAAAGAAGTTTTCTCTAATGTATTATCACATATGGCCCCTTGACGGTTCAACGGGTGTAAACTGAAGAAGAAAAAGTGCATACCTAGAAAATATCTTACGGTCGCCTAATATCTAGATTTACAGATGATAACAGAAGGGAATATCGAGGGGGAGAGAAGAAAAGGGCGAAGAAGCAAACCTTGGTCAAATAACATAAAACAGCGGACAGCATTTCACAGTGCAAATGTATACTGCAGTTAATAGAATAAAGATCGTGTAGTCGCCAACATCCGTTAATGAACAGGCAGAAGAAGAACAAGAAGTACTTGCACACTGATTTTTAGCTGATAAAAATTGTGGTTCTTTGAATAAGAGTTCATACGTCAGCTACTGGAGAGAGAGCAACAGCCGTAATTGTGAAAGAATCAGGACAAACTGTGATAATTTTTGTATTTTCATTCCTGAAACTGTCTGCTAGGCCGGAACTGGTAGGAAAATTTTAATACTGGAAGTGATAATACAGCACAGATACAGCTTAAGTATTTTATTTAAGAACTTCTTTAATTTCGATAGGAAGGAATTTCGGGAAAGTTGAAAAAAATGTGCCGAACCGGGTTTCGAACTCGGTCTCCTACTTATACGCAGATGCTCTGACCACTTTTATTTTTTTTTTACTAGGACTGGACCGGTGGGAGCTCAGTGGGCAGAGGGGGAAGGGGTCGAAACTCGAGGCCTAGCCACAGTGTTCCCCTCCCGGCCACCAAACCTGCGGAGCACAGGACAGTGGGCAACACAGCAATTAACAAAAAAATGGTTCAAATGGCTCTGAGCACTATGGGACTCAACATCTATGGTCATCAGTCCCCTAGAACTTAGAACTACTTAAACCTAACTAACCTAAGGACAGCACACAACACCCAGCCATCACGAGGCAGAGAAAATCCCTGACCCCGCCGGGAATCGAACCCGGGAACCCGGGCGTGGGAAGCGAGAACGCTACCGCACGACCACGAGATGCGGGCTAATTAACAGAAGTGGAAGGCTTTGATGTTGTTTGTATATTTTCATTTTTTGGTGTCTTTCACGCTATTATTATGAAATTATGTGTAACATACATTATCCACATAGAAAAAATAAAGACTGGGTAAAGGAAAAGAAAAAGAAAACGAAAAAGAAAAAGAAAATCCACGCATTTACGGCGTGTTCTCCCATCTGCGGAGGTCGGAAGTAGAATTGATTATAGGCGGCTTAGACATCACCTGCGGAAGGTGATGTCAGCTCCGGGTTTCCTCAGCTTAGTGGAGGTGTAACAAAGACCCGTCGAAGATAATGGGCAAATAGTGTTCGTTAACGTGGCGTGTGTTCGAGCGCTGCATGGACTGTTCGTAAATAGGTCCAGAAGTCGAAGTCGCATTTGGTCCCTCACGGAATGGTAACCGACTTCCCATCCCTTGACCCGCGTAATGGCATGATATTTGGCGGCGGGAAATGTGGGTGCTACGGGTACAGGAACATTTACGGTTCTATCGTGTGTGGTGGCACTCGGAGATAGAAGGCAATGGTTTGCTGCACGAGTCGCCAAACGTCGTGCCAAGAGGTGCAGGTCAGACGGTGGTCATCAGTGTCGAATTGCTGGTAAAGAAGACAAAGAGAGTAATCCGACAAACTAATGCTGTGCAGCCGCTGATTCGTGGCAAATTTTCTGTTGACTATATGATACCACATGGCCCAGATCTCTGTAGGCAGGAATGGCTGGTGGAAGGTATTACACACTATGGGCCACTGGATGGAGAAACATTTGATCTCCATCATATTACGAGGAAAACGGCGCAATAGTAGGCTGCAAAAATTCATGGTTCTGGGCGAACGCGTATGTGTGTAACTGCAGTCAAAAAGGTCGAAATGTGAGACAAATGAGGCATGATGTGCCTGTCTAGACAGCCTGCGGAATAACTGGTAAGAAGGATATGGTCAGAATGGTCGCCGTCTTGAACTTCCCTGGTATTATTCAGCAGGAGCTCCTGGATCACTGTGCACAGTTTCTGGCATGGAAGAAGAAGTCCTCTGCAATCGTGGCCGGAACGTTGGTTTTCTCCGGCAGTAGTGGTGTCATACCCAGAAAACTTTTGTGTCGACTGACTCTGGCCGCGGAAGCCTACGCAGTTATATTACGGTTCATTCTGTTAGGTCTATGTTAGCTCTATCTGTAACTAGCCTTGCAGGGTACCTTACACTACATTAGTAGCGCCTGGATAAGTTGAGAACTCGGATCTGACGCAGCTGCAATGACCACTGTGTCCGGATGGCCCAGTGGTAGACTGCCTTTGGCAGGGCAACAGAGCGGACGCGCCAGTGTTTCCGTGTGCGGAGCGCGAGCTCGCTTGTTTACATTTTGACGGCCGTTGCTTATGTGCCGTTTTACCGTCTACGGTACGCGATGAACCGTTACCTCAAATCCACACTCCGGTTTACTTTCTGCAACCATTATGCCCTACGCAAAAAACTCGAGGTGGTGCGTTTCTTGCGAGAGGCAATGAAGATGTAGGCAATCGATATTATCGGAATACATCGTGAGCAGCACGGTCTATGTTAAAATAATTAGCGACGCGACGTGCGAACGCATCCTACGCGAGACCAGACAGGGGCTCCGCTTCCATCATGCTGATGGCAATGTTAGTGAGGTAACAGTCGACCACGCGGGCTTATGTATACGATACGCATTTTCGAACTGCCATTTGAACTTCCTGCAAAGGAAGGCAGTCTGACCATATGGCACAGTCCGCGGCATACTGCAGAGAAGTGGATACAGTTTCAGACATATCCTGTCCTAAACGGCGTCTGACAGGTCACCAACGCTCTCCGAAGCCATGTCCCGTCCTACTTGCTGATCGGCGGATGCCGTGCAATAGTTTTCTATGACGGTCAGCCTCGGATCTTTTCCTGGTACGGCCAAGAACGCCACCTTTGATCTGAATGCCTACAACGGCGTATTACGCAACTTCCGCCGCCGAAGGACCACCCGCGTAGCAATCTACAGTGACCTACTCCGCTGCTCTTACTTCTCCTACCGTCTCGCAACGCCGCCCAAACGCTACAAATGAACCCGACCACATCCTGATGGAGAGCGCCTCGGACGGCCTGGCCAACGATCCCACTCCGACAGTGCCGACGCGACACCGGTCGCTGATGACCCAACCCTCGGCAGCACGATCCATATCGACTCTCTCCTACGGCTGCCTTTTTGCCAGAGCCACGCGACTCCCTTCCGTCGTCAGACATGGAAGGACGAGTAAGGAAACAACGTTCTCCAAAATGTCGCAACAGAAGGCGCTGTACCGTTTTCGGCCAAGGGGATACGTTCCAGGTCGAGGACGAGACCTCTGTCGACCCGAACGACGCCACCGAATCCGCAATTACCGATGGAGACGATGTGAGTCCGTCGACATCCACCAGTTTGCCTGTGTCCCCCACCCCCACCACCTCCCTACGCACCATGAGGACGCTGAATTATTTGATGGTCATAGCACAGTCGAAACTATACCACGAATCACTACTCCACCTTCTGAAGACAAAATGGACGATACACTGATGGCTGCCTCCTTGGCATGTTCGAGGTCGATGAGCAGGACTCGTTACGGTATTCTGCGCCGTCGGCGTCGCTCCAGTAATCATACCCTCCCCAGAACTCCCCAAGTGCGAGCGGGATGACATTCCACTGCGTCACCTACGCTCCTCCCTGACCCTCGAGTAGGCCACCCTCCAGCAGTCCTCCACAAGGCCTATCGCATAGCAACCATCAACGCCAACAACATCTGTTCCAGGGTGAAAATCTGTATTATGCAGGAGATGTTCTGGGCTTCTGATATTGATTTCGTCTTCCTGAGGGAAGTTCACATGGCCAGTCTCCTGGATATCAATGGCAATACCGCCTCGGCGAGTGATCCCATGGACCATGGAGTGGCCATCTATGTCCGCGACGGGATTTCTGTCACCGATGTCGCCTTCCTTCCATCAGCTCAGGGCGTGGCGCTCACTGCAATGGGGACTTGTTTCATTGCTATCTACGCCCCTTCAGGTACTGACCAACGACATCAACGGGCCCAGTTTTATTCTGAGGACATCTCCCCCCTGGTTTTAGGGCGACGGTACCACTGCCTATTAGGAGGTGATTTTAACTGTTTTCTTCACCCAAAAGATCACTTTTCACACTACACTACATGCTAGGAACTGCGTGCAGTGATCCAGGACCTCCTGCTCCATAGTACCTGGGAAGTTCAAGATGGTGACCGTTCTGACAATATCCTTCTTACCAGTCATTCCGAAAGCTGTCTAGACAGGATATATGCCTCATAGAATCTTAGATCTGCGATATTGGGCGCCGAATGCTGGCCACTGGCCTTTTCCGACCATGGAGCTCACATCTGCTTGGTCCTACTTCTGCCCAATCTGTATGGCGCAGCCATACACCATGGAAACTAAATAGTTGTCAGCTGCATGACCTGACTTGTCGCCAGCTAGTCACCGAGACATGGACAGCCCGCGAACGACGCCTTCGCAGCTACCGCATGACACTAATGTGGTGGATGAACTGCGCCAAACCAGCGATCTGGAGGATGTGATATGGGAAGCACTTGGCCAACTGGCATCGCAACATCTTCGACTTCTACTATGCGATTCTCTGTGATTTTGATACTTAGTCACCAACCCCAGACAACCAGCTGAAATGACAAAGAACTAAGGCGAAGATAATTGCGTTGGCACGCCGCAGATTGCGGGGAGTGGTGGTACGGACGTCGCACCACGATCATGGGCTTTGGATATTCCATCAAAGCATCATATAGTGTCAGACGAACGACGGCGTCGTCGGCAGCTTATCGACACTCTGGTCACACCTCATCGCCCGCAGATGACCAATCAAAGTGAAGAAGAAGGCCGCAACCGTGTACTTTTATACAATATGACGCGGTACCATATCCAGAATGAACCCTCTTAACAGTAATGGCGCTGTGAACTCGATGGACCCTGTTGAGACGTATAGTGCAGCTAGCTTTTCCTCAGCTTTCCTTAGCCGAGGAACATTACACGTCGTTTCAGGGCAAGCCGTCCTCCTGAAGAGCTCATAATGGCGAGTAACTTTGATGACAGCAGAACGGCTGACGAGACCACACCACCACATATGGTGCATCGTGTGCCCAAAGAATAAAAGTAAACCAGATTAAGAACTGAAAAAAAAACTTTTGTAGCTCAGAACCGCAATAGAATGAAGGTCACATTGATAGGAGAAAATTCACCGTAGTGAGCACGCAAGAATAGGAGAAGATGTGATCTGTGTGGTGAAAATAGCTCGCTACCGCCTCCTGCTGCTGACAGGCATCGATCACGCGACGAGAGCTGCAGCTTAACGGTGCTCTAACACAGGAGCTGACCAGCTAGTGGCATAACGGCTGGAATAGAGGCTTGGGATCACATTCTGATGTAGCTGAGGGTGCTATATAGTCCCACGGGGAATACACATCACGTCTGCCACAAACTTCAAAAGACAAGTCATATGTGTTTCATTTAGTGCTCGCTGGTCCGAAAAAAAATCAAAATGTAAGTGAGCGATATTCACTGGTAAGCAACGAAGGTGATACGCCACATTTCAGTAAGGATGTAAGACAAAATAGCACTTCAGAACAGAGACTGGAAGACGAAATCGAGTGCAATGGTGTTCCGTTGGAAATTTATAGCAATTATATTCTAATTTGGGGATAGAACTGGAATAGAATTCATCGGTTTCAATGCATCATCGATTCGATGACTCTCCTTATTCTGATATGGCTTTCGCTAATTAGCGTAAACCAAATGAATAGGAAAATATAGAAGCAGATGACAAAATATGTTTGTCGCCTGTTAAACACGAAAAGAGGAAACAGTGCGAGAGGAAATCAAGAGGCACGACAATGTTCACTATACATTGGCTGAACTAATTAATGATAATGGTAAGTCTACTTGTAACCTCAATCAAAAAATTTATTAACAGTTAGGTAACATAAGTGGTAATTTGGTACTTTCTCCTTTCTCTCTCTCTCTCTCTCTCTCTTCTCTCTCTCTCTCTCTCTCTCTGTCGCTCTCTCTTTCCTTTTTTTAATCATCAATATTGTAATTGGTCGTTGCTCACCACGAATTCTTCCACTGTGCAAACCTCTTCATCTCAGAGTACCATTTGTACCCCTATATCATGTAGGATGTTTTCCATTCGTTCCTTTCTTCGCAGAATAGGTGGAGGAGTTCTTCATCCTTTTCTTATGATTCCACGTAATTTTCTACGTTCTTCTGTAGCACCACATCTCAAATGCTTCCATTCTGTTCTCCTTCGGTTTCCCACCCTCCATGATTCGTTGTCATACAATACCTGTACGCCACACCTACATTCGTAGATTAAGTCCAAAGTCTATTGCTAGCAGATTTCTCTTGGTCAGGAATGCCCTCTTTGTCCGTGCTAACTTACTTTTCCCTCCTTCCTTCGCCATTCGAGTAAGCAGAGTCCCTTTTTGTCGTTTACTTCGTCGTCACCAATTTTGATGTTAAGTCTACCGTTAATCTCAGTTTTTGGTACTCTTAGTTACTTCCATTTTGCTTCGGCTTATTCTCCGTCCACGTTCTGTAGTCATTAGAATTTTCAAACCATTGAACAGGTCTTAAGATTCTTCTTCCCTTTCACTGACGATAGCAAAGTCATCAACTAACCTTATCACTGATGTCCTTTCACCTTGAATTTCATTTCCACACTTCAAACTGAAACCTGGTAGTCAAGGAAGGCACGATTCGGTTACGATTCTGGACGGGGCCGTAATCAATTACTGTTAGTTCCCTTTTGCAACGACACACATTTATTTTTAAAACGGTAATTCCAGACACAGCAATAAATAAAGATATCACACTTTTTAATGAAGAAATAAACAACTATGTAATTAATAGTGCTTTCAGTACGTTACAATTTACCAAATGTAAAATACAAGCACAGCAAATATTTTTTTTTAAAAATAAGCCAATGTGATCCCAATCAGAATTTTAAGGCAAGTAACCACAGTCATGGATGATGGCCTTTATGCCAAGAACGGCAATTATAAAAAATTTAACAAATATATTGTAAAACGGCAATGCACTATCAAGGTTAATTTAAAAACCAGGCAACTGATCACCAAACCGGTGAGACAAAATGATGGTAAACTTGTTAGCACAATCATTTAAACCTGCTGTAACGCCAAAAATGTAAATTATATAAAAAATAGGAACATACAATAAAACAGCAAATACAGTAATAAAACTCAATGGCCAGTCACAGATGGTGCACCAGGAATCGACCTCTGAAGAGGTGTGGCAAAAAACACTTTCGCGAGCGATGAGATAGGCAGCCAAGAGTTGCACTCACTTCACAAGATGGTAACTCAGACTAGTGGTAGTCTAACAAATGACTAATGATAATCTTGCTGAGGCTACCTGACGTCCAATAAACCAAATGCAAAGATGTAAAAATACGCCAAAGCCGGAACCGGAGGTCTGGACTTCCCCCGCAGAATACTGTGCTTAGAGCGCCCAGAACGAGAAAGAAATCACTACCTCCAGAGTAGAACAATCGCCAACCAACCTACAATCAAGAAAGCTGTCAAAACTACACGCCACGCCAGACAGCAGTGGCAAGGCGAGGAAACGTACACTGTCATTACATACACTAACCCCCAGGGCAAGTAACTGGGGTGTTAGCGGCCACGAGGCAGGAAAAATACCTCTGGTTGAACTTAACAAATATTAACAAACTGAATGCAATAAATAGTAACTGGAAGTCCAGGAAAGTTAATCAGATCCGCCTTCCCCAAGCTCTCCACTCGCTGCTCTTTGCCTCGGCAACACTACGAGCAGCAACACGAACCAAAGTCACTGGAGAATCGCAAGTTTTCGCAATGGTGGAGGTTTCTCTACTTGAATCCAAATGCACGCAATTTAAAGTCTGCAGGATCCGGTTTACGACGAGGTCGTGCACCCCCGTAACCACAGGCCTTCTATCCAGCAGCTCATGTGTGCCGCCACCAGTCCCAGCATGGTCATGCACTGCGCAGACCTGGCTGCTCCTCAGTCACCCAAACCGAATTGCACACTCACACGACCCAGAAGAACAACAACAACGTTGCCCCAAAGATAGGGCCACAGTTACTACATATCGAAAACCGCCGCTGCTGCCACTAGCGGATAGGCAACACTTGCGAAACCAAGTGGCGCCAGTCAACACGAGAATAAGACAAACGCCCGCAACCATGTCAACTAAACGAACAAGGGCGGCAACCTACACACAGCACCAACGCGAGCTGCTGCATGGCTCACAAACTTTCTTTTATTTCCATTGCATCTGACTATGCCTGTGGAGAGGGACACCCAAACACATACTTTTGTACTGTGACACTTGGTCGCAGGACGAACGACGAGCGCACTCATATGGTGGCATAACACCATCAGTTAGCGATCAGACCTTGTCTCAGAATATTCACAGCGTTGCATAAAGAGTGCCTCCAATGGTGAGAATAGAGGCACTGACGAGCGCAGGCAGCAAAGGACTCCAAATACGATACTAGCGAGACAGATGACAGTAACAACGGTGGCGGACCAGACAACAGCGGCACAAGCGAAAACAGACATAGAATAAGGACTTACTGTGTAGTCACCGAAATTCCACGAAAACAAATGTTCCTAACACATTATTATTAATTTGTAAGAGAAATGTAGAAATAGAGGAGAGCACTCTCTGCATCTGAAGTAACCTAACGTAGACGTACAAACACGCCACCTGAGGACGAGAGGTTCAATGTTTTGCCTTCCGATGGCGAGTACCAGTAGAGTGGGTGGAATCTGGTGGGCATACGCGGTTCAACGTCTTTCTGGGGCACTCCCTCCTGGACAGCATCGGTGGCGGCGTTCTATAAACATAATTTTTTTCTACACTCCTAATTTTCTGTCTCGTTAATACATGAATTATTAATTTCAAGTATTTCTGTTTCCTTCTTAGTTTCAAGTTTACAAGAATTTAGAGCTGCAACGTTGTTGAATTTTATTAAAATAATAAGAAATCAAATACGCTTAATAACCCGTGTATGTAAAATTTTATATTGCGCTAAAAAGACCTACCTTAATAACTAGAAGCCAGGTCACTTGTAAGATTTAAAACTTTCCCGTCGTACTGATTGTTCCTTAAAATTTTTATGGCCGCGGGGGGCGAACGGTTCTAGGCGCTAAGACTGGAACTTCGTGACCGCTACGGTCGCAGGTTCGAATCCTGCCTCGGGCATGGTTGTGTGTGACGTCCTTCGTTTGGTCAGGTTGAAGTAGTTCTAAGTTCTAGAGGACTGATGACCTCAGAAGTTAAGTCCTGTAGTGCTCAGAGCCATTTGACCCATAAAATTTTTGGCGAACTGCCGGATGTCTGCAACTTTCTGCCACGATATTTCAGGGGCAGAGTCTTCTGGCCATCTTCAGGTGAATACAGACAGGAAAGGCACTGCTCAAGTATTTAAGATATGTATTATTTGCATTTAGAAGTGGCAGCAAGACTGTCAAAATAAAAAAAAAAAAAGTTTCAAATGGGCTCTGAGCACTATGGGACTTAACTTATGAGGTCATAAGTCCCCTAGAACATAGAACTACTTAAATCTAACTAACCTAAGGACATCACACATATCCATGCCCGTGGCAGGATTCGAACCCGCGACCGTAGCGGCCGCGCGGTTCCAGAGTGTAGTGCCTAGAACCACTCGACCACCCCGGCCGGCAGCAAGACTGTCATCATTGTCTTGGGAATGGATGGATATCTTAATCGAAGAACTAGTGAACATCGTTGACTAGAAGTATCACGTACCAAGGAAAGAAGATGAACGAAGGATTTAAAATTATGCATCTGGAATGCAAATGGAGTTCGAAACAACAAAGCAAAACTACAGGACTTTGTTTCCACCAAAAACACTGAGGTTCTGTTATTAATATAAGGATATCTTTGAGTGTCTGAAAATTTCCAACTACGGAATATGGCGGGTTGAGGAACGGACAAAGTAGGGGAGGAGTTAGGACGGTAGTTTTCCTACGCAATAACATCGCGCGCCGGGTAGAAAGGCAGCGACCATTACAACAACTTGAGGCAAGGACAGAACCATCTGGACAACAACGGGACAAGTAAAAATGATAGCGACATACTTACGACCAAATGGCCAGCTAATAGCTCAAGACATTCAGAAGAAACTTCACGGTTTCAACATGAACCAAAGCGACGTAGATCTACGACAAGGCTGCGACGAGGCAGAGTGCAAAGTTTGACCGACTTCCGACACGGGTGCCGCAGTAAGTTACTACTCGATGATCCGTTATTAACTTGACGGGGAAATCTGTAGATGAGGCGACTGTGTGCGTGTTTGGAAGAGGTCTTAATTTTTCCCTACATCTGTTTCACCGCCACTAGTGGTCTTTGTCAGTTTCATCGAAGAAGCTTTGCGCCGTCTTCCAGCAAACGCAGGAGAGGAAATTCCTCGAGGGTCTTGGCGCGCGTTGACGAAAGCCGCACCACCGAAGACTAACATCTCGTTTATGGAGAGAGCAGCCACCCGTACAGTAATACTCAAGTCGGATAAAGGTAGTGTTACTGTTCTCATGCCACGGGAGAACTGTATCAATAAGATCAACATTTTGTTGAGTGACTGAGCATATCGCAAAATCGATAAGGATCCTACTAATCGAATGATGAGGAAAACAGTAGAAATTCTATCTAACAGTTCCCTACAAAAGGGAGGTCTTCAAGATCTCGGGTGCCGATAATCTGATAACTGAACTGGACCACCTGCAGACTGTGTTCCAGAACATGGGATATTCGTCCCAGCAAGTACACAGACCGCTACAGACGTACAAATGACAAAACAAACAAGAGGATGAGCCCTTCAAAACGATTGCTTATTTACCATATACGAGAAATATTTCAGCCAAAATAGGCAGAATATTTAGAAGAGATAAAGTTAAAGCAGTTTTTCGTCGTCCTTCTAAAATCTCGGCGCTATTGACATCTGTTAAAGATAACATAGAGTTGCACAAGGCAGGTGTTTACAAAATTCCGTGCGAATACGGCAAATCTTACACAGGACAAGCGACGCGCACAATGCAGAAACGCGTCGTAGAACATCAGCGGCAAACTCACCGCCTCCAAGCCAGTAAGTCCGCTGTCACCGTACATTGTATTTCCACTGGTCACTTGATGAAATACGACCAAACAAAAATTGTTGACTATACGTGAACGTTTTGGAGCTCCATCATCAGTGAACCTGAGGATATACGACTGTCTGAGTCACTATTTTAATTGAGATGGCGGTTTCCAGTTAAATTTTCCATGTAATCCAGTCATAGAAAAATTTCGTACTTTACCTAGCCAACGTCGTTTGCCATGCGAGGACAATCGATCTGATGTCGATGAAACCAGCTTTCACTACGGAGGGCGAGCGACGCAGCGGACAGATTTGCAGACAAACAGCGCATGCGAAATGCCAACTGGACACACCACGCATGTGCCGGTGGAGTCTTAAATACGTGAGCTCGGTGTCTTTTCTTTCAGTATTCACCTGAAGATGTCCAGAAGACTCTGTGCCGAAATAGCCTGACAGCATCTTGCAGGCACCCGGCTTTCGCCCGAAATATGGCCATATGAAAAGGGCAGCAAATAAAATTATGAAATTAGTATCTTACTAAATCTAATATTTTTGCTACAGCGAAAACTTTTATGAAGTCTGTTTTCTGACTAAAAATTCGACGTGAGAAGTGAAGATAAGATCGCTGTCCTTATTACGTTGCATGTTTTATCTTTGTTTACTGCTTCCAGCACGCAGCCTATTGTCATTTAGGCCGGAACGTGCTAACGACCTTCCAAATGGCAGATTTTTACGGCCGGCGGCGAATCGAGTGACGTTGGCCGGCCGCACGTATCGCCAGTATTAAAATATTAATTACGTGGCCGCGGGTGGCGGTCGCACAGCAATTAATTTTTGCAGTGGGCGCGTCCTGATTGCCTTCATTACGAGGACGCAGGACGCAGGCTTTGCGCTGACCGCTGCCATTGCACCTGCCACACCTCTCCGCTCCTCTCCTCGTAAAATTTTCCGCTGGAAAAATTCCAGGTCACACTTACCAAAATGTACACACAGTCTTGGTATTTGTTACCCTACATCCGCATCCACCGCACTGAAAGGTCCCGCCTTTCCTATTAAAGTAATTCCAAACATGCCGTAGGTGAAGTCCGAATCACCCTTCAAGAAAGATCGATATTTCGGAAGGTGACAGAAAGTGTTTTTTGAAGCAGGGAGGGTCTCTTAGAGAAATGACTCATAACGGTAGGGTTCCGTGACAGACGCTTGTAAATGATCATCACCATAGGAAAATGATTTTTTATTCTGGTACTGATGTGTGTGCGTATACAAGCAGTTGTGTCCTGGGATTTGTTTCTTAACACTGGCCATACTGCACCACGTGAAGATAAACTTAGACATCTGTATAATCCTCTTTATAATATCATCTATTTTCCGATGACTGGTCTCCAGTTATAATGCCACTGAATTACCACGGACTTAGGTCCCTCTATTTTAATACTGAAATGTGTATTCAGTTTCGTGTGCCGCAATTGGGATTATTTTCGTACCTATAATACTCGCGGCGGCTGTAGTTAATGTTATTCAATCCTATAAACAACTAGTGGCGAACTGTATGCTAATTCTCAAGTTTAGGATAGCTATAATAACAGAGCCATAGCGATTGATCGTAGCTGAATAATGTTATGATACTGAGTTTCAATTGCACTATATTTTCATCAGTAGATGCAGCTAAACTGATTACGGCACGTATGTACCTTCTCCTCGAAATCTATACAGTACAAAAACAAAATTGCCCTAGTTCGAAGAATGTACTTCACGTGCACAACTTATCTCTCTCTCACACGCACACACACACACACACACACACACACACACACACACACACACTTACACACACACGAATCCCCTCGGTTCCGACGGAGACCTACGTGAAGCCTCCGTCTGACATCATCGAATGTCAGGAATGGAGCCCCCCTTCCGAACTGGAAACCCATCTGGCTCACTCCTAGCTGCTGTGTATTTGTTCTTTATCAATCCGCACTACTCCCAGCAGTTGGGAATGAAGGATGATAAAGAAAATGGAGTGCCACAACGCTGACGACACATCTAGGTATGTAAGTATGTACGCGTTCCTTTATGCGTCTAAATATGTAACACTAGTTATCAAAATACTTTTAGGTACGTAAAACGTCCTTTTGCTACTTTCGTGTTAATAAATGTACCAGTAGGTCTTTTTTATGTGCACATCCATCAACGCGTAGATTTACTGATGTTAGACGCATACTAACCTACTAACGTTCCCGACTTTTGGCGCTGTATAACGATTTGCTGGTCTGCAGAAAAACTACAAGACGACACCCCGAAAACGGTATAGCTGTGTGTATTAACTACAATTTAGTGCAAAGCTGTAGATACAGCGATAATGAAGACCACAGTGAGCATTTCAGAGGAATAGAAATGGAAGTCTCTAAAAAGGACGATCATATCGGACGGGCAAATGTAAGTGCAGCACAAGGAAGATAGCTGCAAAGTAATCTTGGATAACAGAAGAAATACTTCAGTTGATCGAAAAAAGCCGGCCGGGGTGGCCGAGCGGTTCTATGCGCTACAGTCTGGAACCGTGCGACCGCTACGGTTGCAGGTTCGAATCCTGCCTTGGGCATGGATGTGTGTGATGTCCTTAGGTTAGTTAGGTTTAAGTAGTTCTAAGTTCTAGGGGACTGATGACCTCAGCAGTTAAGTCCCATGGCGCTCAGAGCCATTTGAATAATTTTTTTTGATCGAAAAAGAAGATAGTACGACAATCCTTAGGAAAGTGCAGAAATACAGCAAAACAAATCACATGAGAACCATACAAATATGAACTTTAGGAAACCCAAGGTGAAATGGCTGCAGCAGAAAGGCGAAGACTGATATAGCGTACAAAAAATTCGAAACAACCTGCGGCACAATTAATAGCGAATGTGTCAACGGTGAGACCAAGGGAAATTTCACTGTTAAACATAGAGAGCAGATAGGCGGAAAGAGTAAATAGAAGTGTTCAGCCTGGGAAGGATATTGTTCGATGACGTGGTAGAAGGAGAAACGGGAGTTGACGAGCAAGACATAAGATATCCAGCATTAGAGTTTAACAGGGATTTGAAAGACTTGTGATCAGATAAGGCAAAAGGGATGGATAACGTATCTCCGGAATTTCTAAAAATAGATGGGGTAAGTGGCAATCAAACGACTGTTTGAGATGGTGTGTAATATCTATAAGCCTGGGGACCACCATCATACTTTCGGAGAAACATCATCCATGCAATTCTTAAGCCAGAAAGGGCAGGTAAGTGCAACAATTATCGGGCAGTTAGCTTCATAGATCATTCAGTAAAGTTGTTTACAACTTTCATTCGTGAAAATAACAACAGAATTACCCCTGTTGGTAACCAATCCACCCGTCAACAGACGGCAACTGGGTCTTAGGATTCTGGGGGACCTGGGCTACCACGATCGCAGAGAAAGTCGGAGTTCTCTGGAAAACTACCATCAAAGAGACCCACTGACGTCGGGACTTTCAACATCAACACCTTACGAAAACCAGATAAACTACACATCTTAACATCAGAAGCAGATCGACAAAAGGTAGAGATACTGGCCCTTCAGGAAACACGCTTTACAGATGAAAACTCACTACACTATGTTAATTACAGTATCTTCAAAAGTAAAACAGACAAACGAATAGGAAGAGGTGGCACCCCACTCCTTGGTATGGCATTTGTCGTTCATAAGAGCGTAGTTGATTCGATTAAACAAGTCACCCCCATAAGTAATATACTAATGACAATGCGCGTACAGTGTGCAAACAAAAAATAAACACTAATTAATGTACATGCATCCACTAACATTGAAAATAAGAGGGATCTGCTGGAGGTAGAGCAGTTATGATCTAAACTCGAGAAGATTATTGCATTAGTCCCCAAAGAAGACACAAAGATATTACTAGGCGACTTCAGCGCCCAGACTGGCAGACAAAAGGAATACCAAAAGAACGTAGGCAAATTCCCGGCCCATAAATTCACCAACAAGAATGGCACGAGATTCACTGAACTGTGCCAACAGAACACTCTGAAAATAATCTCCATCTCCCTGAGGAAACAACCTCGAAAACAGAAGTCTTGGAGATCTCCTATACGGTGTCTCGGAGAATATGAGATCGACCACGTGGCCATCGCACACTCTTCACAGAAGGAAATTCGCGACGCGCAAGTCCGGAGAGGAGCCAACATTGACTCTGACCACTATCTAATGCGGATCAAAGTGAAATTTACTCCGCAAAGAACCCATCACATGAAAACTCATCTTCAAAAATTCGACATCAAAAAGATCAAAGAAAGCAACATAAAATAAGAATGGGAAAACGAAAAGGCAGGCACCTTGCATCAATTCCGTAGCAAGATAATCAAGAGAGCCAAAGAGGCAGTACCACTGAAGAAGAATACGAAACACCCATGGTGGGACTCCGTATGTGAAGAAGCACTGGAAGAACGAAAGAGTGCTTTCGAGAAATTAAACTCTAAGAAGTCACTGGAGACGCAACAACATTATCTTCAGACCAGAAAGGAAGCCTCAAAAAATTATCAGACAAACAAAGAGGAGGCACATGAAGGAGCAGTTGGACTCGATAGAAAAAGACTTCCAAGATCACAATACTCGAGACTTCTACAGGACGTTCGCAGGGAGGATTCGAGTATACAGCCCTCAGAACTAATGTTTCCGAAACCAAACGGAAACTCGATCTGACCAACCAAGACAACTGTAGAGATACTCAACTGCCAGGTACTCACATCAAGATGGCTCAAAGAGACTCCCGCACAAGTAAACCCAGAATCTCTACCACCTACCAAAGAAGAAATCCCACAGACCCTTTCCACACTCATGAATAACAGGGCATCTGGAGAAGATGGTACAGTTGAGGAACTATTGGAGAACATAGGCCCAAATACACTTTAGGAGCTCACACAAATCATCATAGACATCTGGAAAACGGAGAAGGTACCGGAAGAATGGAAATGTGCACTCATCAATCCGTTACACAAGAAAGGTGAGAGAACAGATGTCAATAACTACAGAGGGATTTTTCTCCCTGAAGTCACCTACAAAATTGTATCCGCGTGCCTTCTTCAAAGAACACAAGAGCAGCTTGAAAACCAAAGTTGTGACTATCAAGCCGGTTCCCGACCGGGGCGTTCTTGTGTTGAATAAATTTGCAATTTGAAGATGCTGTTGAAACATAGAGCAACCCGAAGCTCTCCAAATATCTGTATGTTCATCGACTTCAAGAAGGCATATGATTCGGTCGGTCGACAATCCCTCTTTAACATCTTAGAACAAGGACTTGATCGAAAGACATTAAGACTCATCAAGGAAACACTCACGGGCACGAAGTCAAAATGGAAATGCAGGAGCGATTTGTCAGAGCCCTTTGAGATAAAGAACGGTGTGCGACAAAGTGATGGATTGTCACCACTGCTCTTCAGCCTTGTTCTGCATAAAGTCATCCGAGAATGGGAGAAAGAATTGAAAACCCAGGACCACTGGAAACTCATTCTACTCGGACAAAAGAATGATGACATCACGGTCAGTTGTTTAGTTTTCGCAGACGACCTAGCGATACTAGCAGCCTACGAAAATACAGCGATCAAACTCATTGAAGTCCTCAAGAAATGCGCTGAAAAACTGAAGATCAAGTTCATCTGCACTAAATTCGATATTCAGGAACTGAACACATAATACGGGCAGATCAAACGATTTCCACACTTCAAATATCTCGGTGAGATATAGAACCAACAGGGTTGTAAAAGGAAGCACAGAAAGTTCGGCTACAAAAGCTCAAACGAGCATATGGGAGAAAGCGTGAAATCTACAACAAGAGATTTACGTCCACTCATAAAAAGATCAAACATTATAATACAGTGATTAAACATGAATAGCTTTACGCGAGCGAAACCTTGGTACTTAATAGAAAAAGCGATCTGGAGAACATCTTGAAGGAGGAAAGAAACATCATGAGGAAAATGCTGAGACCAGACAAAACAGAAGAGGGTTATAGACTCAAATCGCGCAAACCAACAGAAGAACTGTCCAACCTTGCCGCAGATATCAGGAAACGAAGGCTGCAATTCTATGCGGACATTCATAGACTCCCATCTTAAAGGCTAACTCATAAGATTTTGACATACACTGCAAAACTGAAGATCATTCCATGGATAGAAGAAGTCCTATATGACTTGGAAAAGTCACACATAGGAACATCGGAATACTAGACAGGAAACTTTAGCGTCATAAGATAAATAGATGGGTAGTAAAGCCTGAGAATGAAGTCCCTAAAAGATCAGGGATCAAGTGGTCAGAAGAAGGGAAGAGAGCACACAGCGAAAGAATGAAAGCTGTATGGGCAATTAGAAAGGCGAATCATAAACGTAATGCATGATCCGCCATTGTCAATACGTACATAATAATAATAATAATAATAATAATAATAATATTTAGTAGGACGGAAAGGAAAACTGAGAATATGTTGGAAGACCAGTTGGTTTCAAGACAGTAAAGTCACAAGAGAGGCAGTTGCGACGCGCTTGATAAAGGTACCAAGACTTAAGAAAAATCAACTCACTTTCATAGGATTTGTCGGTCCAGTGAAAAAGTTTGATACTGTAGAATGGTGCATTATTTTCGAACTTCTGAAAAAATATCATTAAATTATACGTAAAAGAACCAAGAAGGTACAATCAGAATGAAAGAACAAGAACGAAGAGTTCGTTTTAGAAAGGGAGTAAGCTAGGCATGTAGTCTTTCAACCATTACTGTTCACTCTACACAGCGAAGAAGCAATGACGGAAATAAACGACAGTTGCACAAATGGGGTAAAAATGCAGGTCAAAAGGATATCAAGATCTTCTAATAGCACTTCCAGTGAGGACGTGTTGAATGGAATGAACAGTCTGGCTGCGCACAAGCTACGGACTGAGAGTAAATAAAAAAAAAATGTGGAATAGTACAAATGTCACTAGCGATAAACTTAACATAAAAACTGCGACCACAAAAGTAGACGAATTGAAGGGCTTCTGCTACCTTTGAAACAAATTAACACATAGCGAACGAATGATGAGTTACTTGAAAAGCAGAGTAGAACAGGTAAACAGGGCGTTCATGGCCAAAGGAAGTATACTAATATCAAACGTCAGCTTTAACCTGAGGAAGAAATTTCTGAGAAAGTACGCTGCATTGTATGAAAGTGAATCACAGACTGTGGGAAACCTGGAAGAGAAGAGAATCAATGCGTTCTGGATGTCGTGCTCTCGAATAATAATTTAAAACCATCGGACTAGTAAGACAAGAAAGGGAAGAATTGAGGTGCTTCACAGATTCGACGAGGGTTGGATCATCACGGAAATATTGACGACGAAAAAGGACAAGATGATAGGACATGTGTGAAGACGTCAAGGAAGAATTTTCAAGAAACTTGAGGGAGCTGTATAGGATAAAAACTTTAGTGGAAGACAAATAATTGAAGATCCTGGAGGTAAGTACTACTCTGAAATAAAGAAGCCGACACAGGAGAGGAACTCGTGACCGGTCGCATTAAACCAGTCTGATGATCCATGACTCAATTATTCACTCTTAAACATCCCAGGATTATATTGAAATCATAAGTGTATCATGGTCTTCACCAGTAAAGCCTTCCATTGTTATTCCTTTAGTGATCTGTCTCAGGCTGGTTCGATGCAGCTCGCCTCTTTGTGCCAACCTCTTCATCTCGAGTTGCACTTGAACATCAATTCCCGTTCAATGTATTCCAGTCTTTGCGTTCTCCTACATTTTTTACCTGTAATCTCCCTCGAGGACTTTTCAAGTTACGTATTCCCTTTTGTGCGGAGTGTCTCCTCATTCCTTACCTCATCAATCCATCTATTTTACACCGCATGTCAAACACTCTGTTTCTCTTCTGTTTTGGCCTGCAACAGCCCACGATGCAATGCTGTCCACCCAACGTTCGTTCTCACAAATTTCTTTCTTCAATTACGGCCGATGTTTTATAATAGCAGCCGGCCGTGGTGACCGGGTGGTTCTAGGCGCTACAGTCTGGAACCGCGCTACCGCTACGGTCGCAGGTTCGAATCCTGCCTCGGGCATGGATGTGTGTGATATCCTTAGGTTAGTTAGGTTTAAGTAGTTCTAAGTTCTAGGGGACTGATGACCTCAGAAGTTAAGTCCCATAGTGCTTAGAGCCATTTGAACCACTTTTTTTTTTTATAATAGCAGACTTCTCTTGCCCAGGAACGCCTCCTCTGAAAGGGCTAATCTGCTTTTTATGTCGTCATTGCTTTGCCCGACATGTGTTTTTTTTGTTTCCAGGGTAGCAGAGTTCCATCACGACGTTTACTTCGTGGCCCCCAATTTTGATGTTCAATTTATCGCTAATTTAATTTCTGGTACTCCCCGTTACCTTCATTTTTCTATGGTTCAGTCTCAATCTATATTTTACACTCATTAGACCACTGGTTTTAAAACTTTCTTCTTCACTTTCGCTGGGGATGGCAATGTCACCGGAGAATCTGATCACTGATGTCATTTCACCTGATTTTTAATCCCACTTCTGTACTTTTTTTAAATTTTCATTGCTTCTTCGTATTGTATATTGAACAATGGGTGAAAAAGACTACGTCCGTGCCGTATACTACTTTTAATCTTAGTAGGGGTACTTCATTCATGTTTTCCGTTCTAATTGTTCTCTGTTAGTTCTTGTACGTATAGTATATTACCCGTCTTTCCTTTTATCCTACTCCAGTTTTTCTCAGACCCTTGAAATTCCTGCACCATTTTACATTGTCCGGCACTTTTTCCAAATCGACAGATGCTATGAACGTGTCTTGATTTTTATCAAGTTGCGCTTCGATTACCAATCGCAACGGCAGAACTTGTTCTCTGGTGCTCCTACCTATGCGAAAGTCAAACTGATCGTCATCTAACACATCCTCAGTTTTCTTTCCCATTCCTCTGGACATCGTTCTTGCCAGTATCTTGGAGGTATGGGCCATGAAGCTGACAGTGCAGTAGTTATCCCAGTTAACAGTCCTTGCTATCTTGAGATTCTGTGGTTGACATTTTAACAAATTTTTGATGGTATGTCGCCAGCCAGGCACCAACTTAAATAGTCGCTTGACTGCCACTTCCCCATTTATTTCAGAAATGCGATTCCTTATTTGATCGCAAGTCTTCCAATGATCTATTGAACGCGTGGCTCTGATACAAGACCGCCTGTGTCTTCCACATCGTCTCCCATTTTTCTTTAGTCACGTCAGACAAGGCATCCCCATTGTCGATGCCTTCAGTATATTCTTTTCACTTAACCGTTGTCTTTGCTGCGATTATCAGTGGAATTCCCATTGCATCCTTAATGTTGTCTCTATTGCTTTTAATTGCACTGAGATTAATCTGTCCTTCCGACAATAATTCCTTTCTCGTCTTGTTCACATTTTTTCTGCTGTCATTTCACTTCGGCGTCCTTGTACTTCCTATTTATGTCGTTCCTAAGTGACTTATATTTCTGTATACCTGAATTTTCGTAAATATTTTTGCTATTTCCTTCTTTCGTGGATCAGCTGAAGTGTTTATTCTGTTGTCCGAGGTTTCTTTGCATTCATCTTCCTCGTTTGTCCAACTCCTGTGATTGTCCTTCAACTTTATCTTCACTATCGTAGTATCCATAGCCTCAGAGAATTCATACACAACTCATCATTCGTCATGTCTTCAGTACCCATTTCACTGCATTGATTCTCCCGGCCTAGTTTTTTAAACATCAATCTAATTTTCATCATTAATAAATATTGATCACAGTCTGTATCTGCTCCTAGGTATGCCTTATAATCTAGTACCTGGTTTAAAAAACTATGTCTGACCATAACGCAAACTAGCTGGAATCTTCAACGCCTTTTGCAAGTATACTCTTAGTAACACGATTTTACTGTGACTACCATCGGACTTATGCCTTCTGTCTGATAATAATAGGCACGTGTACAGTGAGTCGTGTGCCAGCTGTCGTCTTATGTAGATGGACGGCGACTTCAGTATCAGTCCTGCACACAGATGAGAGGGACAGGGGTATCAGTACATCTACATCTACACGAATACGCTGAAATTCACAATTAAGTGCCCGGCTTAGGGTTCATCGAACCACCTTCAATCTATTATTTCTGTACTGTTCCAATCTCCAACAGCGCACTGGAAAAAATAACACTTAAAGTCTTTCCGTGCGAGCTCTGATTCCTTTTATTTTGTTATGAATGTCATTCCCCTCTATATAGGTTGGTGCCAACAAAATATTTTCACTCTCCGAGGACAAAGGTGGTGATTAAAGTTCCTTGAGAAGATCCCGCCGCAGCGAAAATCGCCTTTGCTTCAATGATTATCACCCCAATTTATGTATCATATCCGTGTCACTATCACCCCTATTTTGATATACTACAAAATAAGATTCTTTGAACTTTCTCGGTGTCCTCTGTCAATCCTATCTAATGCGGGTCCCACACCGCACAACAGTACACCAGAAGAGGGCGAACAAGCGTAGCGTTAACGGTCTCCTTAATAGATCTGTCGCTTACTCTAAGTTTTCAGCTGATAAATCACAGGCTTTGAATTGCTTTCCCTACAACATGACCGTCCCAATTTAAGTTATTCGTTGAATTTGTAGCCTTCAGGTTTGTGTGATTTATCCTGTAACCTAAATTTAGCGGATTCCTTTTAGTACTGATGTAAATGACTTCACACTTTTCATTATTTAGAATCGATTGCCAGTTTTCGCACCACACAAATATCTTGTCTAAATCGTTTTACAGTCTATTTTGATCATCTGAGACTTTATAAGACATTGAATGACATCGGTTTCCCGCGGTTACACCTCATATGGATGTGTCTTTATCAGTAAACACTACTAAGAAATCAAATCACATTTAATATTTATTGTAAAAAGAAGTCCAAGCAGTGCAACAACGTGGGCCGGATACAAGGATTTTATATTTCATTTTCAATGCGCGAGTGTTGGTAGGTTAAGTAGAAGTGGAGAAAGTCATTGTTTGTCATAAGACTACACTGAACCATGTTACTAACGTGTCGCTCTCCTTGATTTCACTTTTTATTCTTCGTCCAGTTTAAACATGTGCACTGGGGAATTGAGAGCTATTACGCACTTGAAAATAAAGTTAGCAAATAAGTGACTATTCGACATTCGACGTCTATGTAAGCATCGACAGCGTTCAATATCATTAGGGACACCAAAATTACAGAAACAGTTAATTTTGTGTCATGCCTGAAAACTTGTATTTCTACTGCCCATTGCGAGAACTTGTTTTCAGAAGCTTCATTCTGACGGACGCTTCGCGACTGACCACAGAGAAGGGCAGACGTATGTTGTCTGCTTCGCCTATTTTACTCGTATTTGTAGAAAAACGTTAAATTTTGCTCAGTGTTGTTCCTTCGAGAATCTGTCCGGGCTGTTGATTCCATTTTATGTACAATATTTTGCTGACTGACCCAGCAGTCTTCTTCAATTGCTGCGAACTGTGTCGTTATGCTATGCATACTCACTAGTTGGACTCTCAACACACTCGGTTTGGAGTCCATGCAGTCAGTACGCATAACAACGAAGTTTGGTTGGAGCCCAGAAGCTAGTATGCATAACGACATTGCTTGGTTGAGTCCACACAGCCAGGATGCATTACAACACAGCTCCCAGCGCCTGTGAAAGACGACTGAATCAGTCATCGAAATATTGTGCATAAAATGGAATCAAAAACTCCGCTCAGCATCCGAATGCATGTCGTTAGTCAATAACGCTGAGAAAACCTGAGAGAGCACTTCAATTTCGCCGAAGCACGTAGTGATAATTTAGTAACAGATCAATGATTCGAGTACTGTCAATATTTCTGAAGGCGTGGATGGACAGTAAACACAAAGCTGAGCTCGTGACTTGTAATATCATTCAGCAGCTTTCGAGAGGAATTCTGTGGTTCAAAGAAAAAAGCCGAGAGAAAATTATCTGAATTCAATAAAAAAGTTGCAGAACAAAAGGATCATATTAAAGGTGTTACTGTGAAATTAGAAACCTAAGCAAAAGGGCCCAGTATCAATAACGCTCATGTCAATGCGATCTGAAAAAGACATTTTAATTAAAATGATCTGAAACGTACCCAAAATATAAGTGAATCTGACTCAAAAGCAGCACAAGATGGATTTAAGATTTGTAAATTGATAAGATCAAATTACGTGAATACATTTGCTAAGGAACCGAATTTGTTGTCACCAAGTCGAGAGTCGCTGACGACAGTTATATAAGAGAACATCAATTTCAATCATTTCAGACGTCTGACAACGTCCATCTAGTTTCCAGTACCGATCAAATTAAAGACTTACTCCACAAAATTGGGACTAACGCAACAGAATGAACTTCTACTCGTATATACGGCAAGAAGAAGCACTTGCATTACGCAGTCGTGTAGCTGAACAACACACTAATTATGAACATTCTGAGTCAGTATGCTTAATCAAGAAATAAATAATGGTTAACCAGCTCGTAATAATAACGCCGGTTAAATACTCACGCAAGCACGGAACGATGAAACAACATAAAGCAAAGGTATTTAGACGGCGTTGTTCACGAAGAAGAAATAACTCAGACTCTTATTAAGGGATTTCTCACACAGTATTTGAAACATTTTCGATACTACCTCATCCGGACGTTGAAGAACTTTTCTGCAGCTAGATCGCACTTCCACAGTCGCGAAAGAGTAAAGTGGAAGACAACGCTGGGAAGACGGCGAAACAAGAGCCTGAAACTTTGGATCACGGCGTCAAGAACAAAGAAATCACAGACACTGTGGGCCGAATCAAAATTATGAAAATTGGAACAATAGAACAATGTGCTCTTGTGGTCAGCGATCGCTACTTGCACCTCCTTACTGCGATGAATGAATTGCAAGGCATGTAAACGCCAAGAACTATAAGGAAGAAGATCGGCTTCGAGATTACGAGCAGAACATTCGAAGTAATTACCAACACATCACTGGCACGAGAATATTTGGAAGAACACAATGCACGGACAGAGTCGGGAAACTAATTAGTTATCAATGAGACCCAACTGGAACCCTCCTTGAAGACGGATTAACAGCTATTTTCACAATTTGCTGTGATGATAAAAGAGAATTTCAGAGGAACTCATGAGCGAAAATGAAGTAATTGTCAAAGAAGCCTTAATGTTCAAAGTAGAAAATGGAATATGGGGTTTTATAAGAAATATTCTTGGAAGCCAACCCAGTGCTATAGTGGCCACGGTTTTCGAAAACAATTTCCGATACTAAAGCAATGCTAACACTTCCAGTTAAAGTACTAAAGTTTACGGAAGTCAGTCAATAAGAGGACAAATTTTGATAAGATTTTTTATCGGAAAAGAATCAGTAGAATCATTTTTGTTCATTGGAGGTTTATGTGTTGGATGATTGATAGGAGTTAATCTTTCGCTGGAGGGAAGTGCTAACATACACTATGAAGAAGTAAAATTAATTGTTAAACATGGACAATAAGGAAGGGGCTGTACGTTGACAGGATTTGTTGATGCTGGTTTTGAGAATTTGAAGTCATTATTTCTGAGAAGAAATGTAATACTGAAATTTTAGGAAAGACAGAAGGTATGAGACGGACATATGAGAGCAAACTCATGTTATAGTGAATAAGCGTGTGGAATTAACAGAGGCACAGAAGCAAAGATTCACTGACATTTTACGATGTAATCAGTGTTCTGAAGAAACTAGGTAGAATGCAAGATTGCTGAAATAAATTTTACGTGCCAGGTCGGATCCGCTTTTGGGTAAAATCGAAGCCAATAATTTCATCTAAACGTACGTGAGTGTCAGGAATACCAAAAATAATGTAAGATAACGATACAACAGACAGATCATAAAGTAGGATACATGAGATGTAAAGTCCTACTATGATCTGAAGCAGCCATCAACTAAGAAGTCTACATCTACATCTACATCCATACACCGCAAGCCACCTGACGGTGTGTGGCGGAGGGTACCTTGAGTACCTCTATCGGTTCTCCTTTCTATTCCCGTCTCGTATTGTTCGTGGGAAGAAGGATTGTCGGTGTGAATCTGTGTGGGCTCTAATCTCTCTGATTTTATCCTCATGGCCTCTTCGCGAGATATACGTAGGAGGGAGCAATATACTCCTTGACTCCTCGGTGAAGTATGTTCTCGAAACTTCAACAAAAGTCCATACCGAGCTATTGAGCGTCTCTCCTACAGAGTCTTCCACTGGAGTTTATCTATCATCTCCGTAACCCTTCGCGATTACTAAATGATCCTGTAACGAAGCGCGCTGCTCTCCGTTGGATCTTATCTATCTCTTCTATCAACCCTATCCGGTACGGATCCCACACTGCTGAGCAGTATTCAAACAGTGGGTGAACAAGCGTACTGTAACCTACTTCCTTTGTTTTCGGATTGCATATCCTTAGGATTCTTCCGATGAATCTCAGTCTGGCATCTGCTTTACCGACAATCAACTTTATATGATCATTTCGTTTTAAATCACTCCTAATGCGTACTCCCAGATAATGTATGGAATTAACTGCTTCCAGTTGCTGACCTGCTATATTGTAGCTAATGACATGGGATCTTTCTTTCTATGTATTCGCAGCACATTACACTTGTCTACATTGAGATTCAATTGCCATTCCCTGCACCATGCGTCAATTCGCTGCAGATCCTCCTGCATTTCAGTACAATATTCCATTGTTACAACCTCTCGATGTACCATAGCATCATCCGCAAAAAGCCCCAGTGAACTTCCGATGTCATCCACAAGGTCATTTATGTATATTGTTAATAGCAACGGTCCTACGACACTCCCCTGCGGCACACCTGAAATCACGCTTACTTCGGAAGACTTCTCTCCATTGAGAATGACATGAGTAATACAAGCTATTGAGATTGAATCAGTTTAGCCAATAAATAGGTCAAAACTTTCTGATAAACGATGTAGTCCGATAAGAACACGGCGGGAAAAATATCGCAGCACCAAAAATAATGAATGTAGACTAAGAAAATTTCGGAAATACATTTCTCTATGTAATATATGTTGCTATTGTTGTGGTCTTCAGTCCAAAGACTTGTTTGATGCAGATCTCCACGCCACTGTACCCTCTACAAGCCTCTATATCTCCGAGTAACTACTGCAGTCTACAGCCATCTGAATCTGATTACTGTATTACTGGTCTCCGTCTACGATTTTTCGATTCTTACTCCCTTACCCCGTCCCCCCCCCCCCCCGACCCCCCCCCCCTCCCATGACTAGACTGGTCATCCCTCGATGCCTCAGAACATGTCCTACCAACCGATTCCTTCTTTTAGTCAGGTTGTACCACAAATTTCTCTTCTCCCCAATTCTATTCAGTATCTCCTCATTCGTTACGTGATCTGCCCATCTAATCTACAGCATTCTTTCGTAACACCACATTCAAAAAGCTTCTATTCTCTTCTTGTCTAAATTTTTTATCGTCCATGTTTCACTTCCAGACATGGCTACACTCCATACAAATACTTCGAGAAAGGACTTCCTGACGATTAATTCTATACTCGATAGTAATAAATATCTCTTCTTCAGAAACGCTTTTGTTGCCATTGCCAGTCTAAATTTTATACCCTTCCTACATCGCCCGTCATCCGTTATTTTGCTTCCCAAATAGCAAAAACTCATTTACTACTTTAAGTGTCTAATTTCCTAATGTAATTCCCTCAGCATCATTCGACACCTTTCTATTATCCCCGTTTTGCTTTTGTTGATGTTCATCTTATTTCCTCCATTCATGAAACTTTCGATTCCGTTCAATTGCTCTTCCAAGTCCTTTGCTGTCTCTGACAGACAATGTAATCGCAAACCTCAAAGTTTTAATTTCTTCTAGGTGGACTTCGATTTCAACTCCAAATTTTTCTTTTGCTTCCTATATTGCTTGCTCAGTATACAGATTCAGTAACATCGGGATTAGGCTACAACCCTGTCTCATTCCCTTCTCAATCACTGCTTCCCTTTCATGCCCCTCGAGTCTTATAACTGCCTTCTGGTTTCTGTACATGTTGTGTATCAATTTGTACAGAAACCAGATGGCATTTTCGCTCCCTGTATTTTACCCTTGGCATCTTTAGAGTTTGAAAGAAAGCGTTCTAATCATCATTGTCGAAAGCTTTCTCTGAGTCTACAAATGCTAGAAACGAAAGTTTGCCTTTCCTTAACCTATCTTCTATTAGAAGTCGTAGGGTCAGTAGCACATCACATGTTCCTACTTTTCTCCGGAATCCAAAGTGATCTTCCTTAAGGTCGGCTTCTAACAGTTTTTCCATTCTTCCATAAGGGATTCGTGTTAGTATTTTGCAGCAGTGACTTATTAAACTGATACTTCGATAATTTTCACACCTGTCATCACCTTCCTTTGGAATCGGGAATTGCTCACTAAATGGAAGAGACTTGTCATGACTGGCTCTTCCAAGGCTATCAGTAGCTCTAACGGAATGTTATCTACTCCTGTGGTCTTGTTTCGACTTAAGTCTTTCAGAGCTTCGTCAAATTCTTGACGCCGTATCATATCTCCCTTCTCATTGTCCTCTACGTCCTCTTCCATTTCCATAATATTGCCCTCAAGTACATCTCCATTGCATTGACCCTCTGTGTACTCTGTACTCCTTCCACTTTCCTACTTTTCCTTCTTTACTTGGGACTCTCTTTCCATCTGAGCTCTTGAGATTCATACAGGTGGTACTCTTTTCTGCAAAGGTCTCTTTAATTTTCCGGTTGGCATTATCCAACTTACCCCTCGTGATATATATGCTTCTACATACTTACATTTCTCTTCTAGCCATTCCCGCTTAGCCATTTTGCACTTCATGTCGATCTAATTTTTTAGACCTTTATTCCCTTTCGTCCGTTTCATTCTTTGCGTTTTTGTGTTTTTCCTTTCTGCGATTAAATTCAGTATCTCTTGTGTTACCCAAGAATTTCTACTAGCCCTCGTCTTTCTACCTACTTGATCCTCTTCTGCCTTAACTATTTCGTCTCTCAAAGCAACCCATTCTTCTTCTACTGTATTCTTTTCCCCTGTTCTTGTCAATAGTACCCCAATGCTCCCTCTGAAACCCTGTACAACCTCTGGTTCTTTCAGTTTAGAAGCGCGGGGTACATCCGTGGTCTCGGTCGTCCTGTCACGGTTCGTGCGGCTCCCCCCCCCCCCCCCCCTCCCCGTCGGGGGTTGGAGTTCTCCCTCGGGCATGGGGTGTGTGTTGTCCTTAGCGTAAGTTAGTTTAAGTTAGATTAAGCAGTTTTTAAGCTTAGAGACCGATGACCTCAGCAGTTTGGTCCCATAAGTTCTTACCACAAATTTACAATTCTTTTTCAGTTTATCCAGGTCCCATCTCCTTAAATTCCTGCCTTTTTGCAGTTTCTTCAGTTTTAACCTGCAGTTCATACCCAATAAATTTGGTCAGAGTCCACATCTGCCCCTGGAAATGTCTTACAATTTAAAATATGTTTCCTAAATCTCTGTCTAACGATTATATAATCAATCTGAAAGCTTATGTGTCTCCAGGTCCATTCCACGTATACAACCTTCTCTCAAGACTCTTAAACCAAGTGTCATCTATGATTAAATTATTCTCGGCGCAAAATTCACCCAGGCGGCTTCGTCTTTCATTCCTTCCCCCCAGTCAATATTCACCTAAGCTTTTGCTTCTCTTTCTTTTACTACTTTCAAATTCCTGTCCTACATGACTATTAAATTTTCGGCTCCCTTAACTATCTGAATAAATTCTTTTATCTAAACGTAACATATATATACTGAGCTGTTATCTTGAAGTGTGAGCCTCTCACATAACATACACTACTGGCCATTAAAATTGCTACACCAATAAGAAATGCAGATGATATACGGGTATTCATTGGACAAATATATTATACTAGAACTGACATGTGATTACATTTTAACGCAGTTTGGGTGCATAGATCCTGAGAAATCAGTACCCAGAACAACCACCTCAGGCCGTAATAACGGCCTTGATACGACTGGGTATTGAGTCAAACAGAGCTTGTATGGCGTGTACAGGTACAGCTGCCCATTCAGCTTCAACACGATACCACAGTTCATCAAGAGTAGTGACTGGCGTATTGTGACGAGCCAGTTGCTCGGCCACCATTGACCAGACGTTTTGAATTGGAGAGAGATGTGGAGAATTTGCTGGCCAGAGCAGCAGTCGAACATTTTCTGTATCCAGAAAGGTCCATACAGGACCTGCAACATGCGGTCGTGCGTTATCCTGATGAAATGTAGGGTTTCGCATGGATCGAATGAAGCGTAGAGCCACGGGCCGTAACACATCTGAAATGTAACGTCCACTGTTCAAAGTTCCGTCAATGTGAACAAAAAATGACCGAGACGTGTAACCAATGGCACCCCATACCATCACGCCGGGTGATACGCCAGTATGGCGATGATGAATACACGCTTCCTATGTCACCGCGATGTCGCCAATCACGGATGCGACCATCGTGATGCTGTAAACAGAACATGGATTCATCCGAAAAAATGACGTTTTGCAATTCGTGCACCCAGGTTCGTCGTTGAATAGGCCTGCACCATCGCAGGCGCTCCTGTCTCTGATGCAGTGTCAAGGGTAACTGCAGCCATGGTCTCCGAGCTGATAGTCCATGCTGCTGCAAACGTCGTCGAACTGTTCATGCAGACGGTTGTTGTCTTGCAAATGTCCCCATCTGTTGACGCAGGAATCGAGACGTGGCTGCACGATCCGTTACAGCCATGCGGATAAGATGCCTATCATCTCGACTGTTAGTGATACGAGACCGTTGGGATCCAGCATTGTCTTCCGTATTACCGTCCTGAACCCACCGATTCCATATTCTGCTAACAGTCATTGGATCTCGATCAACGCGAGCAGCAATGTCGCGATGCGATAAACCGTAATCGCGATAGGCTACAATCCGACCTTTATCAAAGTCTGAAACGTAATGGTACGCATTTCTCCTCCTTACACGAGCCATCACAACAACGTTTCATCAGGAAACGCCGGTCAACTGCTGTTTGTGTATGAGAAATCGGTTGGAAACTTTCCTCGTGTCAGCACGTTGTAGGTGTCGTCACCGGCGCCAACCTTGTGTGAATGCTCTGAAAAGCCGATCATTTGCATATCACAGCATCTTCTTCCTGTCGGTTAAATTACGCGTCTGTAGCACGTCATCTTCGTGGTCTAGCAATTTTAATGGCCAGTAATGTATATGATTAACATTGCAAGATCATAGGTCAGTATAAGTGCGATATAGGCCATTGTAAGTGTGAAATGCTGGTACGTTAATAATTGGTGGAACGGCCAACATCTTGAATGCAAGCAGGCAAACGTGTATCCATCGTCTTGTACTGATGCCGGATGTCAGTTTTTGGGATAGAGTTCCATGCCTATTGCACTTGGTCTGTCAATACAGGAATGGTTAATGCAGGTCGCGGTTGAGACTGGCATTGTCTTCCGGTTATGTCGCATACGTGCTCCGATGGAAACAGATGTGGTGATCGAGCAGGTCAAGGCAACATGTCGACATTCTGTAGAGCATACTGGAATACAGCAGCGGTATGTGGGCGAGCGTTATGCTGTTGGAAAACACTCCCTGGATGCTTGCATGAATGGCAGCACAACAGGTTGGTTGGTTTGGGGGAGGAGATCAAACAGAGAGCTCATTGGTCACATCAGATTAGGGAAGGATGGAGAAGGAAGTCAGCCGTGCGCTTTCAGAGGAACCATCCAGGCATTTGCCTGAAGTGCTGAAGTGATTTAAGGGTATCACGGAAAACCCAAATCAGGATGACCGGACACGGGTCTGAACCATCATCTTCCCGAATACGAGTCCAGTATGATAACCACTGCGCCACATCGCTCGGTGGCACAACAGGTCGAATCGCCAGAGTGACGTACAAATTTGCAGCCAGAGTGCGTGAGATTGCTCCTGCTGTCATACGAAATCGCACACCAGACCATAGCCCCAGGTGTAAGCCCAGTGCAGACAGGTTGGTTGTATGATCTCAGCTACCCTCATCCTAACCAACAAACGGCCATCACTGGCACCGAGACAGAACCAGCTTTTATCAGAAAGCATAACAGACCTCTACTCAGCTCTCCAGTGAGCTGTAGCTTGACACCTCCAAAAATACAGATGGCGGTGGTTTGGGGTCGGTGGAATGCACGCTACAGTGGCTCTGGCTCGGAGCTGTCATTGAAGTAGCCGCTTTGTAACAGTTCATTGTGCTACTGCGGTGTCAACTGCAGCTTAAATTGTTCCTGCAGATGCAGTATGACGATCCAGAACCATATACCGAATACAATAGTCTTCCCTCTCGGTAGTGCCATGTCGCCGTCCAGAGTCCGATCTTCTTGCTACCGTACACTCTAGTGACCACCGCTGCCAGCATCATGCACAGTGGTTACGTTCCTACCGAGTTTTTCTGCAGTATCGCAGAAGGAACACCCTCTTTTTTGTAGCTCTATTACAAGACCTCACAGTGAAGTGTTGATAATGGCGTCTTTGCCGCCTTAAACGAATTCTTCACTAACACCTATTCATCACTTCCAGTGTCAAAGGTAACTAAACCTCACGACCGTTACTGCATGTACTTAAAACAAACTTAATTTGCATCCTCATACTGGCACTACGAGCGACACTCTTGCAAATGGTGTGATATTTGAACAGACATGACCTTTCAGATGTAGAAACAGGCCTACAACTTTCGTTAATGTAGCACAACTACTTCTTGGTGTTGCTTATTTTTATTTAAGCGCGTTTACTCTAATCTGGCCTGCTGGAATGGCCAAGCGGTTCAAGGCGCTACAGTCTGGAACCACCAGGCCGCTACGGTCGCAGGTTCGAATCCTGCCTCGGGCATGGATGTGTGTGATGTCCTTAGGTTTAAGTAGTTCTAAGTTCCAGGGGACTGATGACCCCAGAAGTTAAGTCCCATAGTGCTCAGAGCCATTTGAACCATTTGAACTCTAATCTGCTACATGTCGAGAGCAAATTGGATGTAGTTTGAGAGCTGTCAATTGTCATCGATGCAGATGCAACTAACAGAATTAGTATAATGTAGCTTGATAAACCAGAGAATCTAGAATAATTACTGCAAATATTCAGAGGTGTACATTATCTAATGAGTCTGAATTTTATTGTCAGTTAATAGCAGTTTGTATTAGAAGAAACTAGGGTCAAGTGTTCAGATCAGAATCCAAGTTGCAGCTTTCTTTCAAGTATTAGATTGGGTACTGGGTGATAAACTGTGGACAGGATCAAAATTTATATTGAACCCATTGTAATCGCTACTGCTACGGGGAAGAGACGTCCTGAGATAATGAATGAGGTTCTTGCAGATTTTTTGAATTCGAAAATCACTACCAATTTCGATAAACCGAAATTTGCGAGGAAACTGTTTGTTGTCTTATATAATTTCACTGTATGATACAGAACCACATCCAGCTTCATTATAAACTGTGAGACAATATTCATCTCCATCTTGTGATGCACTACTAATACTTTCGTGAGATGGTGGAGAAGAGTATGTTCCTAACACAGAAATACTGAGTCTACTGAAGAAAGATAGTAGGTGAATGTGGACTTAGCAAAGACAAGTTGCCTTTTACAAGGTGATAAGCACTTTATGCTCAGCACGAACACTGAATGAAACTAGAAGTTTTCTCTTTGGACACTCAGCAGGGTGTGGTACAGGAAGAAAACACTCAACTCGCTGAAGTGCAGATATGAAAAGAACATCTTATGACAGCATTTGCAAGACAAGCTTTAAGTGTATGGAAAAGAAACCATATAGTTCTGATCGGGAATCACTTACCATTGTAAGATTATTTGAAAAATTCAGGTATTGTCTCCTTGATAGATATACAAGAGCTACAACCTGTCATTGCGTATTGTGTTACCAGATGCATCGTCAAAAAATGCATAATCAAATAAGTTGGGTGAAACTACTTGAAAACCATTCATTGAAAAACGATATGTGTCAGTAAGAAAGCAGACAGCACGCGAAAGCGAAACTGATTATGCATAATATAAACAACTATGTATTAATAAAGAGACATTCATCTCTTCAAAGCTAAACTAACAGTCCAGGAATTGCCATCAGTATTACAAATGTCCTTTTAAGATTAAGAGACTTGCAGTACCTCATGCTGCACAAGTCAAATGCGTAAACTTGCAAATATTATGGACTAAAACACATAGGGGATTTGAAATTACTACATACTATGAAAAGAACAAACAATTTGGAGCAGTGAGTACTTACAAAAGTGATCATAATATACTAATCACCTTTTGTAACCCATAGTTTACCCACCATGTAACTTCATTGATCTGGTACCTGATGAACTCTAACAATTATCAAGCATCACGCCATAGACCACCATGTTAAATCCAATTGCAATACTGGAGTACGTACAACACACAGTAGGCAGTGTGACAAAGCACATAGGAACACTGAAGTGACATCTAATCTTCACTCATAAAAGAATTGACAAAGATCGTAGAATCTTAATAAAGAACAATCTTATAAACTATATTATATTGCGTTACCACCTTGACATGTGGTAATCATCTTATTATCAATGCAGTTACAAAATTAAAAGGCGTAAGTGGACAAAGAAGAATTTATAATACAACAGAATGATTGAACACACATTTTTGTCAGCCCACACAAAATTTTTACATGGATTATGGTCGTGTTACACTGTATCATTAGAGAAAATAAAATTTTCACACCACACAACTTTTGCAAACAGTTTCAACATGTTACTTTTTTATATTTTGTGATATACCAGGTACGTAGTTGTGAGAGAACCGAATAAAATGTTTATTCATGGATGTGATACTAGCTTAACAACGTTAATAACCATTTTAAACTAGCTGAAGATTAGAAATTACAATTTAAGTAACATAACAATTAAGACCATAAAATGTTAAAGGAGGTTGGAACACTTATTAATGAGATTAAATAATTCTAATACTGATGTCAGTCTGCGCACAAGATGTTATGACACTTTATTTCTGAAGTAGCTGGCAGTGTTAAAGTGCTTCCCTCACTGTAATAACCATTACTTCACAATTAGAATAAAGTGGATATACGATGTAGAGAATATATTAGAGGCTGTAGAGTATAAATCATGTAATCTCTGTAATGGTCTTGTTAATCTACAGACAGGGCTTTAAGTGCTTGATGTTCTTGATATGCCATGATGACAGAGTAGCAGGCAGTGTTACAGCACCCCCTTTCTGTGATAACAAATAATTTCCAGTCAAATGAAATAGTTGTGCAATATATTACTAGTGGATATACAACAAGGTGGAATTTTTGTAGGATTTTTGTTATGTAATATTTGCTGATGTAACATTGTACAAGTTTTTTGGAAGTTGTAATAATAATTCAACTTTTGCAATAATGACGGAACTCACATTACATACATATATATTTCAAACAGTAAGATTGTATCTGGCCATTTTAAATGTGTATGTAACAAATACATTTATATAAAGTTCACATTGACAGTGAAATCCATAGTTTTGTTTTGTAAAACTTAATGTATTTGTGATCACAAATATATTTATAACATAAGAAATTGATGGTTGTGGTTGATGTACTTACAGCATCATTGTTGCATATACACTCTTTAACATTTTTATATTATTAATATTTTATGTTACTTGTTTGCATTCTAAACTTCAGACAAGTTAAATCACCTATGAACATATGATACCCATGAAGAGACATTGTCTTCAATAGACACTGTCTTCATTTCAAATAATAAATAATAAATAAACAAATAAATAAATAATAATGTACTATTTTTAAGTTGCTTACCAATATTTGTGACTTTTGACAGGATAAGTTCAGTTTTTCTGAAACTTTTGTATTATGTAATAATTTAATGTAAAGTGGCCATAAATTGTATGCAGATATTTGTTTGGGTTGACGAACTTATGTGTCAATCATTTTGTTGGTATAATAATTTCTTCTTTGTTTCCCTTAGGCCTTGTAATTTCGTGACTGATTTAACTATAGGGAGATTATCACATGTCAATTTGGGAATACGGTATAACGGCATTTATAAGAGTGTTCATTGGCCCTTGGTAGTATTTTTGGTTACGACTCTACCAACTTCGACGATTTTTTTAGTGACTGAAGATCACATGCCGCTTCAGACTTGTTACGTGCTTCGCGCCTCTTACCTACCCTGTGCTGTATGTACTCCAGTATCGAAGTTGCATTTAACATGTTGACTTGTGGCATGATGCTTGATAACTGTTAGGATTCGTCAGGCATCAGATTAATGATAACACATTAAACGTATACAATAAGTCGAGAATGGTGATTAGTGTATTACGACCATTTTTGTAATTATTTACACTGCCTAATTTTTTGGCTTTTTCGTAGTATGTAGATGCTTAAGGATGGTCCGTTTCTGATCGAAACTAGTTTAATAAAGTTTTGGTACATCTGTGTGTAAACCTTGAACCTCCTAAACCTCCTTGCCGCTGTAAATCAGCGTCTCCTCAAAATAATATTATTTTATGTCTGTGGATGTTACGAGCTCTTTTATGTGCAGTTGACGAGAAGCTGAAATGGCACTATACCTTTTAAATGTCGTGTGAGTGCATTATATTTTATGACAGATATCAAGGTGGAAATAATATTTCATATGCAGGTGCGTTTAGCGCAGACGTTGGAGTATGTTACATTGATGGTAGCTTTTTTCCATTACATGGTCAACGACCGCAACATGAGACTCCGCTGCGCGCGTAATAAGGAAACACCCGGTGGTTACATAACTAACCTATCACACACACCAGTAGAGAGATGGAAACGACCCAATAATTGTCGTGTTGAGCTAGACCGCACCCGCCGTGATCACCTGTTAGTCGCAGAGCGACCACTCATCCCTTACAAACGAATCCGACTTTATCCCCAGCTCCTCTGTCCTGCCTAGGAAGTCTCTGTCACCGCCATAATCAGATAAGGTAATTGCGAGAAAATATTGAGAAATGGATAGCTTAAATGCAGGTAACATTGCAGCCTTTATAGTATTATGTAAAACAAAAAATAGTTATGTCAGTGTTCAAATGACGCAAGAAATGACTGCAATTTGAATTCTATAGATGACACGCAAACGAAATAAAATTACGTATTCTCTTCGTTTATAATTTTCATGTAAACGTTTTAAATGAAATTATTAGTGTTAACATATTCCACGTAGTAGTAAGTATTTCTGACATATATGCGGAAAAAAAAAACCTTTGTTGCTTAGGATGTACCATGAACAGTCCCTAAGGATGTAACAGTGAATAATTGGCGTTTTCTTTATTTAGACATAAAGGCCTGTGGCTGATGATTTGTTCACACACAGCTATGACAGATTCCCGCTTGCAATACTGTATATGTTAAGAAATAAGTTTTTATTGTGTGAAATGAGAATGACGCAGTAAATATGTTTTTTATTCTTTTTACTCTGAATGGAATTAAAAATTCTATAAGTAAAAGAGAGTAAACATGTTAATACTTTTTGTACTACGAGTCGTTATTATGAATGTTTGTAGGTTGAGCTACTTATACACTATGTCTCACCGCATTCCGGTGAATACTACTTTATGCACTCTGTGAATAGTAGATAGTATTTCGAAAATATTAAATGAATAAGAATTTCAGATGGTGTGTTGAGGAACAGACCTACAGCGTATGTTGCTGCTTTCATTGTACGAATAAGTACTGTCTTTACGTTGAAGTGTATCTGTGTAGGGTGGGCTAACTGCACTAATTACAGTAAAATAGGTGTACAGAGGATATAAAATGTAGACTGGCAATGGCAAGGAAAGCGTTTCTGAAGAAGAGAAATTTGTTAACATCGAGTATAGATTTAAGTGTCAGGAAGTCATTTCTGAAAGTATTTGTATGGAGTGTAGCCATGTATGGAAGTGAAACATGGACGGTAAATAGTTTGGACAAGAAGAGAATAGAAGCTTTCAAAATGTGGTGCTACAGAAGAATGCTGAAGATTAGATGGGTAGATCACATAACTAATGAGGAGGTACTGAACAGGATTGGGGAGAAGAGGAGTTTGTGGCACAACTTGACAAGAAGAAGGGATCGGTTGGTAGGACATGTTCTGAGGCATCAAGGGATCACCAATTTAGTATTGGAGGGCAGCGTGGAGGGTAAAAATCGTAGGGGGAGACCAAGAGATGAATACACTAAGCAGATTCAGAAGGATGTAGGTTGCAGTAGGTACTGGGAGATGAAGAAGCTTGCACAGGATAGAGTAGCATGGAGAGCTGCATCAAACCAGTCTCAGGACTGAAGACCACAACAACAACAACAACGTGTACATCTTTACAGCGGATGTTATAATTTATTATGACGAGGATTTCCCGATGTTTTTCATTTGTGCAGAGTTGATGTTCCTTTCTGCTGGAGTATTGCATTACGGGATAAATATATGCCTAATGTTCTACTAACCGACTGTTCAGTGATGAAACTGAAACCTGCACTGTCGTCGGAGCACCCATTTTACTTTTCAGGTCTCTCTCAGTTGTGATTTCTTAAAGATGGGTGTAAAATTCTGTACGTCTGTTAACAGTTCGAAGACACAATTCCTTGTCGATAAACAAAATTAAAACTTCACGGTAGTATAAGGTTGGCATGGTTGTAAATTAGTAAGGTTACCATTTAAATTGAGTGGAACTATTTGTGGTCATTTCTGTTTAATTCCCACCCACACACACATAAACACACACACACACACACACACACACACAAACAAACAAACAACAAATGAAAAATATTACCACACACACACACACACACACACACACACACACAAGACAAACAAAGGACGGCAGATAAACACACAGCAACATTTGGCAACACTACACAGCGAAAACACACACATTTTGAACACAAAATGCAGAGCACAAGTGTCGTATGCGATGTGTTGAATCAAACGTGGGTTGAAAGAATGCCGGAAATCGGCTCACTGGAGCGTGAAGATTAATGAATACGTCTCCAGGACCACACGCATGAGCGCTGGAAATCGTAACACCGAAAGATAATTTCACATCACGGATTTTGTGCCACAAAAGTTGATTCTAATCCGAAAAACAAGACAAAAACACGACAAATATATGTAATAACATAATATAATATATTGTAACTACCATATAATACTCTTATTATATGTATAAGAAGAAACATGTGTTACATATCACTGAAGATGCTTCACGATTAAAAGAAGCGAAATGTCTATGGCAATGAACAAACTGCCTTCATTTAGTTGCATAGACGGAACATACCTCCACGAATTTTAAAGCAACTAAGCAACGACGGAAAACAGAAAAAAGTGACGATATGTATTATTGGTTCGCGTAATAATAAATGCTGTACCACAACTCCGCCATTATTCACTAACACTCGAAGATTCATTATTACAAGACCTTCTTTCATCAGGATATTCGTGCCGTAGACACATCCTGATTCTAAGTTACATAGTATTTTAGTTCCAAATATTTTGACTGAAATTTCAGTTTTCACCTCCTGCAGTAAGACTATATCTACTTCTCACAGACAAATATTCGTTCCAGTACCTGAGTCTATTTTCGGTTCGTATGATACACGCCCTTACTGTGGCTACGCAGTGCGTCTCAAAAGGTCAAAGAACGTTGCCTAGCGTCAGAACTAATATCGTTGATCTCAGTTACAGGTTGTGAAAGTGTTTATTTATTCCACTGCTACTGTTTTCATATGTTTTCTGTTTCTGCTTTTGTTCTTCGCGTCCTCGGACTATCGTCTCCCTGGGATATGAGGTTAGCACTTTCTGACCTTCTAGCGTCTGGAACACCGTCCCTTCATATCCGACACCTCTTGTTGCCAGCGCCTCTGCTTGAGCGGTCTTTCTACGCTAAACTTGGTGGTCGTTCGTCCTGGTTCCTGTGACTGCCTGCGGACTTTTTTCTTTGATCTCATTTACATGGAAACCATATCGTGTTGTTAATTGTTATCGTCTCTGCATGATTTGACCTGCATTTTCTAAGACGTACTTTCGTACGCGTCGTTTCTTTCCTACGACAGCAGCCCTATTTTTTATTGTGAATTTTCAGAACTTTTGCAGTGGGGCAACAAATAACCGTTGTTTCAGTAGCTAAGCAGTAACGGAAATTCGTTCTAAGGAATGTGAAAGTACACATCGGTATCAATAAGGGGCGAGAGAATTCGACGTCGATGTTGTCTTAGCACTTAACTAATGGTAGGAAGTGATGATGACAAGGTGCTCATATGAACGAGAACGAATGCTTGGGATAATAAAACACATAAGTGTAGCCTTTGGACAGTTATATCTGGGACTGCTATTTTGAAGAAAAATACTGTCTCAGCGGCGACTCACACATAAAATTTTCCTTATAAAATAATGGAAAGGATGGTAGTTAAATTCGGACGATCGCCACGGAGTACTCCTTTCTGAGAAATAATAAGTGCTGTGGAACAAGTACTCATCATGTCTATTGAAAATGTTGATGAAGTTTACCGTGGAACAAAATGAACCCTTTCAAAACCGGGGCCGCAGGCTGCTAACATGAAATCGCCGTGAGCAGCGGCCTTCGCTCACTCCGCAGTAGTCTTTTCATAGCTTTCCTGCTTGCTGACGAGGACAATTCCACCATCGTTTGCATCAAAATGTAACACGAAGGTATGGTTGAGACTGCTGAAGGATACCTACTGGGAATTATAGCGAGACCTAGCTTCAAGAATAATGGCAAAGACGTTGGAACTGCTCATATGGTCGTCGGTGAAAGAGAGTGTTATCAAGATCCTGTACCTCAGCCACCTAAACGGTTTGCGCGTTATGGTCTGCCAAAGATACACAAGAAGGAGACACCCATATGGCCCAATGTTAAAGCCACTGCATTCTACTAGTGGAAGCTTGTGGCCCATTGAGAGCATAACTTGATGAATATGACCGAATCTATACTTGGAGAAAGGAGACATAATCGCCTGCTTTGATTTGTTTTCATTATACCCGTTTCTAAGGAGGACTAGAAAGATCTGCTCTCCTAGTTCCTAAACAGCAGGGTGGTACATCTTTTCACACGCAGCCTTGCGTTATTTTTTTGTGTGATGGGAAATATTTCGTTCAGATGGACTTTATGTGTAGGGTGTCCCAGAAATGTTGCGACCAGCTTCTAGGGGACGTGGGGCACATCATAATGATTGAGAATTGCATGGCACCCACAGCCGCAAACGTCTTACACCCCTAGGTGATGGTACATGACAGTATTCGAGGGGAACGCCGCTTGCTTGAAGGAGTTACAGCATATGAGAGGTGCAGCAAGTGGTTCCAATATTATTGGACGCCTGCTCTTTCTAAACTCACTGTTCGTACGCATGTGAACAAGTCGTTCATGCATCGTTAGACTGGGTGTGGTGGACCAGTTCCCTCGCACCCATGCTCACGGGGGTTTATCGAGCCTTGATTTCTTTCTGTGGGGTGCCATGATATCTCTCATGTACCACGGACATATATACATATACAGGGTGAGTCACCTAACGTTACCGTTGGATATATTTCGTAAACCACATCAAATACTGACGAACCGATTCCACAGACCGAACATGAGGAGAGGGGCTAGTGTAATTGTTTAATACAAACCTAACAAAAATGCACGGAAATATGTTTTTTAACACAAACCTACGTTTTTTTAAATGGAACCACGTTAGTTTTGTTAGCACATCTGAACATATAAACAAATACGTAATCACTGCCGTTTGTTGCATTGTAAAATGTTAATTACATCCGGAGATATTGTAACCTAAAGTTGACGCTTGAGTACCACCCCTCCGCTGTTCGATCGTTTCTACAGAATGATCTGCCAACGTTGCTCGAAAATGTCCCACTGGAAACTCGTCGACGTATGTGGTATCAGCATGATGGTGCACCTGCACATTCCGCAATTAACACTAGGCTGACCCTTGACAGGATGTTCGACGGGCGTTTCATAGGACGTGGAGGACGCATAAATTAGCCAGCCCGTTCTCCTGATCTTACACCTTTGGACTTCTTTCTGTGGGGTGCGTTAAAGGAGAATGTGTACCGTGATGTGCCTAAAACCCCAGAGGATATGAAACAACGTATTGTGGCAGCCTGCGGCGACATTACACCAGATGTACTGCGGCGTGTACGACACTCATTACGCCAGAGATTGCAATTGTGTGCAGCAAATGATGACCACCACATTGAACATCTATTAGCGTGACATGTCGGGACACACTCTATTCCACTCCGTAATTGAAAACGGAAACCACGTGTGTACGTGTACCTCACCCCTCATGGTAATGTACATGTGCGTCAGTGAAAAAGACCAATAAAAAAGTGTTAGCATGTGGACGTAATGTGCTGTTCCAGTCTCTTCTGTATCTACGGTCCATCACCGTTCCCTTTGGATCCCTACGTAATTCGGTACTCTCCGATACACACGATCGAACAGCGGAGGAGTGGTACTCAAGCGTCAACTTTAGGTTACAATATCTCCGGATGTAACTAACATTTTACAACGCAACAAACGGCACTGATTACGTATTTGTTTATATGTTCAGATGTGCTAACAAAACTAACGGGGTTCCATTTTAAAAAACGTGGGTTTGTGTTAAAAAACACACTTCCGTGCACTTTTTTATGGTTTGTATTAACCAATTACACAGCCCATCTCCCCACGTTCGGTCTGTGGAATCGATTCGTCAGTATTTGATGTGGTTTACGAAATATATACAGCGGTAATGTTAGGTGACTCACCCTGTATAAAAACAGTTTTGCATCACCTCGGTTCCGAGAGTTCCGGAACCCGTACAGAAATTTGAAACTTAGATCAACATTAAAATAATTTCCGCCCTTTTTATTGCTCATGAAAACCACACATTGCGTATTGTACCACCATACAGCGAGACCTTCAGAGGTGGTGGTCCAGATTGCTGTAGACACCGGTACCTATAACACCCAGTAGCACGTCCTCTTGCAATGATGCATGCCTGTATTCGTCGTGGCAAACCATCCGCAAGTTCGTCAAGGCACTGTTGGTCTAGATTGTCCCACTCCTCAATGGCTATTCGGCTTAGATCCCTCAGAGTAGTTGGTAGGTCACGTCGTCCACAAACAGCCCTTTTCAATCTATCCCACGCATGTTCGACAGGGTTCATGTCTGGAGAACATGCTGGCCACTCTAGTCAAGCGATGTCGTTATTCTGAAGGAATTCATTCACAAGATGTGCACGGTGGGGCGCGAATTGCTGTCCATGAAGACGAATGCCAATTGCTGCCGATATGGTTACACTGTCGGTTGGAGGATGGCATTGACGTATCGTACAGCCTGGTTGAAGGCATATGCGACACTCATCGATGTAGAGAACGTGATGTCAATCCTGAGCGGTTCATTCGGCATGTTGTTGGGCCCATCTGTACCGCGATGCATGGCGGATGGACCTCGCCATGGACGTCGGGAGTGAAGTTGTTCATCATGCAGCCTGTTGCCTGCAGTTAGAGTCTTAACACGACTTTCTGTGGCTGCACGAAAAGCATTATTCAACATGGTGGCGTTGCTATCAGGGTTCCTTCGAGCCATAATCCATAGGTACCGGCCATCCACTGCAGTAGTAGCCCTTGGGCGGCCTGAGCGAGGCCTGTCATCGACAGTTCCTGTCTCTCTGTATCTCCTCCATGTACGAACAACACGCTTTGTTTCACTCCGAGACGCGTGGACACTTTCCTTGTTGACAGCCCTTCCTGGCAAAAATAAACAATGCGGACGCGATCGAACCGTTGTTTTGACCGTCTAGGCATGATTGAACTACAGACAACACGAGACGTGTACCTCCTTCCTGGTGAAATGACTGGAACTGATCGGCTGTCGGATTCCCCCCGTCTAATAAGTGGTGCTCATCCATGGTTGTTTACATCTTTGGGAGGGTTTAGTGATATCTCTGAACAGTTAAAGGGATTGTGCCTGTGATACAATACCCACAGGTAACGTCTATCTTCAGGAGTTCTGGGGATTAGGGTGATATAAAACTGTTCTTGATTATATATAAACCAGAGTGTGGTTGCAAAAACCTGCAAATATCACTATGCGTAACAGCTTCAAAGAGAATAGCAGCAAGCTTATGTTTTTGCCTTTCTGTGTTTCAGAGACGGAATACTGCCAGTTCTTGCAGAGTTGTAACATTCATCACCAGGCCTCCAACTAAAACAGGTCAACGTAAAAAGCCTGTAAGCCTCAGAGCTTCTTAGCTGGCAAAATACCGTGTGAAGGCGGATATCCACTACATTCGACAGACCCTACGCACTGTAGAACAACGCCATATCGAACTTGAGGGATATCTGCAACCAAGCTGTCCACGAAAATTGGCGGTAGCTGAACTTTACTTGAAACTTTGACGTAAAATTGCATTCGTCTTTCGTCACGAGGGCAAACGGTACTGGTATGACTTAATAAATAAAAGTGTTAGTGATCCAAACGACACACTAAGGTGAGTATAGCATGGTACTCGGCCATAGTGACGGGGGTGGAAAGCATTGCCTTATATGGCAAAGGACAGAGTACAAGTGACGTCATGCCCGATACCGTTGCTGTATAACGAGGTCAGCAACCCGATGCCAATCGTTTTCCATTTGACACTGGCCGAGGTGCACTCAGTGGGAAGCACTTGGATGTACAAATTCTAGACGTTCGTGGAAGCCCTACGATATTCTGTCCAGTGTTGCCGATGTTAACCGTCAACAGGCGTTTAACGACTTATTTTCTTTACTGCCTAGTCCGTTGCTTAAATTATTTCATACGCCCCGAGTTTCATTTTTTCGTGCCTCTCGCTGCGGATATTTTTCTGTTTTTCCCATATTTTGCTGCTTTCTCGTCCTGGATTTCCAGTGCTAGTGGATTCAGTTTCTCTCCGGTGTCTGTGAGAGTACAAACGGCTTTCGTCGCCTCATTTCGTGCAAGTATTATGTGCACCGTTCCGTTAGCGAATGCTACCCAGCGATGTGGGATATTCTGTAACGAAGCTCGGATCAGAATGATTGGAACCGTTGTTTTCTTGGGGCTCCCTGCGGAGGGAATAAGCCAACGGAAATACGTGCTGTTACTCATGAATGCAGAAGTGTTGAGTATAACTGCGCGCATTACACGTGCGTGGTTACCTGGTGCTTTAAATTCTGCAACCATTTTGTATGATGCTATATACCTTGTGCTCTGCATTTCGATTAATCTTAACATGTAGTTCCTTTTACAAATTCATTTTGTTCATTTACATTGCAGTACATCGTTATTTTGAAACTGCACCTTAAGAATTACTTAATTTGTTATACCTATGGCAGTGTTGGTCAGCACAACATCGTTGATGCAGCCATCAGAGTGCTCATATGTCAAACAATGTGGAGAGTTTTCCGCGTCATTTTGGCATAGCTGAAATTAAATAATTTTGACAAAAAATTCAGAAAGGAATCTGTGTTCCGTTAATTTCACCTTCAACTTCACTGTCCCGTATAGCTATTCTTGCAGTGCCATTTGTGTAGTTCAATAGTGGGAGAATTTTGAAAACGCTGTCGAAAGCAAACTTTGTACTATGTCTTTGTTTCCATGCTGGTTCCTACTGAACTCCGTAAAAGATTGTTGGTGAAGAATATAGCCAGCTACTGATACATTTAAAAAGCTTTATTTTAATTCATTTACCGGTTTTGGACCATTATGGTCAAGGATGATTCTTCTAATTACAATAATTTAGTATACAGTGCTTGATATGCATCAGAATATTTGAGTAATAGGTGCCCCTTTATATGTAGCTTGAGCAGCAGACACAAACTAACGTGCCTAGTTTTGGTAAGTCACAAAGTGAAAGAGTTATATGCACATACACCTCTCCTAATGGACACTGTTTCGTCTTGTTCACATCCTTACGCCTCTTCAGATACAAAGACGATGCGTGAAGGTGTATAGAGCTTACATGTACGAAACAAACCACTGCCGCTCAAAAACGCTTTACAATAATCCTCATATCATGTATTTCATATGTAACGATTTTGTTTACAATACGAAGACTATCCACTAACTAACAATATCACTCATTTCCCAACAAGCAAAGACTTATGTTAAGCTTCAGCATGTGTGAGAGTTGCAACACGTTAACTAACAGAAAAAGGATTTCTCCGCAACAGCGAGATTATTTCAGGACTGACTAGCAGTGAAATTTTGACAAAACATTCGTTTACATTTTACAGTTTGCAGTTAGTTGAGGGCATTACAGCAGACATTAAAAAGTAGGGGGAAAGGGGGGAAGCGACATACACTGAATAGCCAATGAAACTGGTGCACCTGCCTAATATCGTGTAGGGCCCCCGTGAGCACGCAGAAGTGCCGCAACACGACGTGGCATGGACTCGACTAATGTCTGAAATAGTGCTGGAGAGAATAGACATCATGAATCCCTCAGGGCTGACCATAAATCCGTAAGAGTACGAAGGGGTGGAGATCTCTTTGGAACAGCACGCTGCAAGGCATCCCGGGTCTGCTCAGTAATGTTCATGTCTGGGGAGTTTGGTGACCAACAGAAGTGTTTAAACTCAGAAGAGAGTATTGATTTTAATTTTAAAACCAACATCCTCAGTTGCAAAGTTTACCTAGATTTACCTAGGTTTCAGTCGGGATAACCCAACCTTCTTCAGAATAAAAGTAACTACCGTTTGTCCATAGTGGACATAGTCAAGCTAAAACTATAAATCCATAAATTATCGTCAGACTGTAAAAACTTATCTGAAACTGCCTCGATCCCACTTCGCGACCGCGATATGGTAGCCACGAGTGCTGTACTGGAACTGAGGCTGTTGGTTTTTAAAATTAAAATTAATATTTGTACAACTGCTGACAGGGCCGCGAAATGCTGAAAATATTCAGAAGAGAGTTCCTCTGTAGCAATTCTGGACGTGTGGGATGTCGCAGTGTCCGTCAGAATGCACAATGGATATGAATGGATGCAGGTGATCAGACAAGATGCTTACGTACGTATACCCGTCAGAGTCGTATCTAGACGTATCAAGATGTCCCACATCACTGCACTTGCACACGCCCATTTCCCTTCTAACAGCCGTGTACCGCAAGTCTGTAGAGGAACGGAGGGTTCCAAATGATTGGAAAAGAGCACAGGTAGTCCCAGTCTTCAAGAAGGGTCGTCGAGCAGATGCGCAAAACTATAGACCTATATCTCTGACGTCGATCTGTTGTAGAATTTTAGAACATGATTTTTGCTCGAGTATCATGTCGTTTTTGGAAACCCAGATCCTACTATGTAGGAATCAACATGGATTCCGGAAACAGCGATCGTGTGAGACCCAACTCGCTTTATTTGTTCATGAGACCCAGACAATATTAGATACAGGCTCCCAGGTAGATGCTATTTTTCTTGATTTCCGGAAGGCGTTCGATACAGTTCCGCACTGTCGCCTGATAAACAAAGTAAGAGCCTACGGAATATCAGACCAGCTGTGTGGCTGGATTGAAGAGTTTTTAGCAAACAGAACACAGCATGTTGTTATCAATGGAGAGACGTCTACAGACGTTAAAGTAACCTCTGGCGTGCCACAGGGGAGTGTTATGGGACCATTGCTTTTCACAATATATATAAATGACCTAGTAGATAGTGTCGGAAGTTCCATGCGGCTTTTCGCGGATGATGCTGTAGTATACAGAGAAGTTGCAGCATTAGAAAATTGTAGCGAAATGCAGGAAGATCTGCAGCGGATAGGCACTTGGTGCAGGGACTGGCAACTGTCCCTTAACATAGACAAATGTAATGTATTGCGAATACATAGAAAGAAGGATCCTTTATTGTATGATTATATGATAGCAGAACAAACACTGGTAGCAGTTACTTCTGTAAAATATCTGGGAGTATGCGTGCGGAGCGATTTGAAGTGGAATGATCATATAAAATTAATTGTTGGTAAGGCGGGTACCAGGTTGAGATTCATTGGGAGAGTGCTTAGAAAATGTAGTCCATCAACAAAGGAGGTGGCTTACAAAACACTCGTTCGACCTATACTTGAGTATTGCTCATCAGTGTGGGATCCGTACCAGATCGGTTTGACGGAGGAGATAGAGAAGATCCAAAGAAGAGCGGCGCGTTTCGTCACAGGGTTATTTGGTAACCGTGATAGGGTTACGGAGATGTTTAATAAACTCAAGTGGCAGACTCTGCAAGAGAGGCGCTCTGCATCGCGGTGTAGATTCCTCGCCAGGTTTCGAGAGGGTGCGTTTCTGGATGAGGTATCGAATATATTGCTTCCCCCTACTTATACCTCCCGAGGAGATCACGAATGTAAAATTAGAGAGATTAGAGCGCGCACGGAGGCTTTCAGACAGTCGTTCTTCCCGCGAACCATACGCGACTGGAACAGGAAAGGGAGGTAATGACAGTGGCACGTAAAGTGCCCTCCGCCACACACCGTTGGGTGGCTTGCGGAGTATAAATGTAGATGTAGATGTAGAAAGCCTCCATCAGCTTCAACAGTCCCCTGCTGACATGCGGGGTCCGCGTATTCATGAGGATGTCTTCATACCTGTTCGCGTCCATCCGTTCAATACAGTTTGAAACTAGATTCTTCCGACCAGGCAACATGTTTCCAGTCATGAAGAGTCCAATGTCGGTGTTGATAGGCCCAGGCGAGCCGTAAGGGTTTGTGTCGAGCAGTTACCAATGAGGATACACGAGAGGGCCTTCGGCTCCGAAAGCCCATATCGATGATGTTTCGTTGAATGGTTCGCACGCTGGCACTTGTAGATGACTCCAGCTTGAAATCTGCAGCAATTTCTACATCTACATCGATACTCCGCACGCCACCTGACGGTGTGTGGCGGAGGGTACCTTGAGTACCTCTGTCGGTTCTCCCTTCTATTCCAGTCTCGTATTGTTCGTGGAAAGAAAGATTGTCGGTATGCCTCTGTGTGGGCTCTAATCTCTCTGATTTTATCCTCATGGTCTCTTCGCGAGATATACGTAGGAGGGAGCAATACACTACTTGACACCTCGATGGAGGTATGTTCTCGAAACTTCAACAAAAGCCTGTAACGAGCTACTGAGCGTCTCTCTTGCAGAGTCTTCCACTGGAGTTTATCTATCATCTCCGTAACGCTTTCGAGATTACTAAATGATCCTGTAACGAAGCGCTCTGCTCTCCGTTGGATCTTCTCTCTCTCTTCTATCAACCCTATCTGGTACGGATCCCACAGCGGTGAGAAGTATTCAAGCAGTGGGCGAACAAGTATACTGTAACCTACTTCCTTTGTTTTCGGACTGCATTTCCTTAGGATTCTTCCAATGAATCTCAGTCTGGCATCTGCTTTACCGACGATTAATTTTATATGGTCATTACATTTTAAATCACTCCTAACGCCTACTCCCAGATAATGTATGGAATTAACTGCTTCCAGTTGATGACCTGCTATATTGTAGCTAAGTGATAAAGGATCCTTCTTTCTGTGTATTCACAGCACGTTGCACTTGTCTACATTGAGATTCAATTGCCATTCCCTGCACCATGCGTCAATTCGTTGCAGATCCTCCTGCATTTCATTACAATTTTCCGTTGATACAAGCTCTCGATATACCACAGAGTCATCCGCAAAAAGTCTCAGTGAACTTCCGATGTTATATAAATATATATATTGTGAATAGCAACGGTCCTACGACGCTCCCCTGCGGCACACCTGAAATCACTCTTACTTCGGAAGACTTCTCTCCACTGAGAATGACATGCTGCGTTCTGTTATCTAGGAACTCTTCACTCATCTTTTTCCGGCCGCTTCAGTGTCGGAGATTTGATGTTTTACCGGATTCCTGATATTTATGGCACAGTCGTGAAATGACTGCAAGGGAAAATCCCCACATCATTGCTACCTCGGAGATGCTGTGTCCCATCGTGCGTGCACCGACTATAACACCACGTTCAAACTCACTTAAATCTTGATAATCTATCACTGTAGCAGCAATAACCGATTTAACCAGTGTATTTGCTCACTCTCAGAGTTTAACTTTCATTAAACTACTACCGACATCATAATCAGTTAGGTTATCCTCTAAGTAAGATATGGAATCCGTTTTTGTTCGGCATTAAACAACAACAGTCTTCTTTTCGATCACTGGATTCTTCCAACTAGTGCTGTTGCGATTTATTGTTTCTGCCGTCTTCTCCAGCCGGCGCGCTGCGTGTCTACTTGCCGCCAGGAGGCGCTGCCCATCATCTCACGCATGCGCGGTGCACTGTTCATGGTGTATAAAGGTTTCCGTCGTTGTGGCTGGAATTCAGTTCCGGCGAGGCAGTGCACTAGCATTAACTCACCTGAAGATGGCAGCCAGCTGGTCCGCCGAAACATTGTGGCTGGACGACGACATGATCCGGCTTCAAACCCGTGAAGAATATCAGAAGTTATTACGCCGGGAAAGTCTACGAAATCACATCCAAAGCCTCTACGGGAAGGAGATGGTGGGTCTTGTTAGAAGGTTGGATAATTTTTGCAAGGAGAAAGGGAAGTTACTGAGTGTACTTGTGTTTTTCTTGAGATGTCGGGATGAGCGTGTTATCCCTAAATATGCCAGAATTAATCATTATATTGACAAAAAAGCGGCCAGCAAAATCAAGAAGCGAGCCAGTCAAGTATTGGTACGGGAACGTACTCGTTTTACGCGGCGACAATCGGACTTTGTATCCAATGATTTATATTATTTGCCCTTGGAAATTTCTTCAAGACTGTCTGCCACATTATGGGAATGGGTGGATAGGGCTTCATGGACTTTTTCTGACTCAGTGCAGAAAATTGCTACTAGTAAACAGTAATCTAAGTTCCAACATCTCTGTGTTTCTACTATTATGTCTGGTGACAACACCCGTCAACGGGTGGTTATTACTCTTACGAATCAGGAATTTGGTGATGCTACATTACCTGTTTTGGAAAAAGGTTTAAATTTTGCACTTACTCCCAAGAGGACTCCTATTACGGATTTTATTTGTGCTGTAGAACAAGCTGTGGCCCGCCTTCCTGAGAACGGGGCAGAAGAGATCAGGAAGGAGGTTGCCTATAAACATCGCCAAGCTCCCGCTCCACGGAATAATATACCATCTTGTGAAAGGGCTGCTATTCGGTCTCTGAGAGAAAATCGGGATCTAATAATTCTTCCGGCTGATAAAGGTAAGGCCGCGGTTATTCTCTCACGTGAGAATTATGTCGCCAAAATGGATCTTTTGTTAGAGGAATCGGCCTATCGGAAACCAAAAATGATCCCACGGATTGTATAAAAGGTAAGACTCTTTCTTTTAAAGAAGAGCTCCTTACCTAGTGATGTCATCAAGAAACTTCATCCTGATGCGGCGGTTCCTCCAAGATTGTACGGTTTACCCAAAATTCATAAGAGTGGTATTCCTCTGCGTCCCATTGTCAGCAACTTGGGCGCCCCTACCTATAATTTGGCCGAATATTTAGCTTCAGTCCTCAGGCCATATGTGTGAAAATGTGAACACCACATATCAAATTTGTGGCTATGGGGAGTCCACTCTCCCCCATAGTCGCCAACCTTTGTATGGAAGACTTTGAGGACATGGCACTCAAAATTTCGTTTCTTAAACCAAACTGTTTTTTGAGATACGTTGATGACATTCTTATGGTTTGGCCACATGGAGTTGATGCTTTGAATCGCTCCATAGATCATTTTAATTGTATACATCCAAGTATTAAATTTACTATGGAAATTGAAAGTGAGGGTAAACTTCCATTTCTTGATATTTTGGTTCAAAGAAAGGTTGATGGGACTTTTGTACATAGCGTGTATCGGAAACCTACTCATACTGACCGCTATCTTCATGCGACCAGCTGTAATCCACCACACCAACGTAGTGGAGTTTTGCGGACTGGTCAAAAGAGATTAAGCCATTTCTGATGAACATTTGAAAGAAGAACTTGATCATTTGAAGACTGTTTTTAAATAGAATGCATATACGGAACAACAAATATGCCGTGCTCTTCAGTTTGGTGCGTCACGCGAGCCACTAGAGGATACTTTTGAAGCTGTTGCTTATTTACCATTTGTGGGAAGTATATCATTCAAAATTTCAAGAACTTTAAGAAAATATAATATTAAAAGTGTTTTTACGCCGGTGGGCAAGACTAGAGCCCTTCTTGGCTCAGTTAAAGATACTTTGGGCTTGAGGAGGCCCGGGGTTTGTGAAATTCCGTGTCACTGTGGAAAGAAGTATATTGGTCAAACTATTCGAACCATTCAGGACCGGTGCGGGGAACATCATCGGCACACTCGGTTGTTCCAGCCTGAGAAGTCGGCAATGGCGCAAACTTGCCTCAACGAAGGACACAGGATGATGTGTGACAAGACACAATTGATCTCTCCTGCTTCTCGCTGTTGGGAATGTGTCCTTAAATAATCCAATGAAATTAGATTATCCAGTAGTACTATTAACAAGGAAAAAGGTTCCAATGTGCGTTCACCGTGATGTCGCCAAACACGGATGCGACCATCATGATGCTGTAAACAGAACCTGGATTCATCCGAAGAAAATTACGTTTTGCCATTCGTGCACCCATGTTCGGCGTTGAGTACACCTTCGCAGGCGCTCCTGTCTGTGATGCAGCGTCAAGGGTAACCGCAGCCATGGTCTTCGAGCTGACAATCCATGCTGCTGCAAACGTCGCCGAACTGTTGGTGCAGGTGATTGTTGTCTTGCAAACGTCCCCATCTGTTGACTCAGGGATCGAGACGTGTCTGCACAAGCCGTTACAGCCATGCGGATAAGATGCCTGTCATTTCGACTTCTAGTCATACGAGGCCGTTGGGATCCAACACGGCGTTCCGTATTACCCTCCTGAACCCACCGATTCCATATTTTGCTAACAGTCATTGGATCTCGACCAACGCCAGCAGCAATGTCGCGATGCGATAAACCGCAATCGCGATAGACTACAATCCGACCTTTATCAAAGTCGGAAACGTGATGGTACGCATTTCTCCACCTTACACGAGGCATCACAACAACGTTTCACCAGGCAACGCCGGTCAACTGCTGTTTGTGTATGAGAAATCGTTTGGAAACTTTCCTCATGTCAGCACATTGTAGGTGTCGCCACCAGAGCCAACCTTGTGTGAATGCTCTGAAAAGTTAATCATTTGCATATCACAGCATTTTCTTCCTGTCAGTTAAATTTCGCGTCTGTAGCACGCCATCTTCGTGGTGTAGCAATTTTAATGGCCAGTAGTGTAAATACAATAGTAGCGTGACGCGGGCTAAATTAAAAATATACTGCCGGAAATAAATTGGTACACACTTCAGAGGTTCCCAGTTGACTCAAGGTTTATGGAGGGAACAGTGCATATAGAATACATGAAATGATTATATTTACAGATCAATAGCACGAGCGGTTCTGATGTAGCAGGTACCAATGTTGAAACATCCATATTAGCACGTGGTATAGCCTCCACGTGCAGCAATGCGGTTTCTGGCTCTGGCATCCAGGCTATCGTACAGCAGGGTTGCCACAAGTTTCCGCAAGTGAGATTCCCTGATATTTCCCCGATTTACAGACAATTTTTAGTATTTTTACCTGACAATTTTGAGATCTCAAGGTAAGTTAAGACGTAATCGGACAGGCTGTCTTTGCACCTATGTTACAAGAAACAATAGTGCAAACGAGGAAATACCTAAAAAAACCTGAAAGCAAATGGCGGTTCCAGATGTGAGCCAAAAGTCTTAAGTACTAATATCAGTATCTTTGTTATGAACTGTTTTTAGATGGAGAAAGCTAGCCAGTTGGTATATGAGTTTCATTAAGGCCACTGTCGTTGTTTTAATTCAATATATCGAAAAACGGTTGGGAACAAAACTACGCATTTGCTTGAAATCGCAAGACAGATTTAAAATACTTTCACTGATTTCAGCAATAACCTCAGAAAACAGTAGGCTTCTTGAAAGAAGCGTATAAGGCGGGGAAGAATTTTGTAAATCAACACTCTAGATGACCGCCACTAAAGTGTTGGTTCTATTATGTTGGTTATTGTTGGTGTGTTATATCTATTGTTTTACAGGTATGCTGTGATTTTTCTTTCGAGCAATATATGACTGACAGAATTTTCTTCTTCTAACTGCCCATACTTTCTAACATATAAACTATTTTTAAGTGCCAAAATGTACTAGAACAAATAAAATGGCTATAAAACTTAGAACTGTAAAACGTACTTGTGGTGAGACAGTCGCAATTCCTGAAATCCATCGCCCATGGCCTCTGGCCTGCTGAGGAGCACTGCAGTCCTGGGTCTATGGATAAACTGTGGAATTCCACTACATTACGCCACACACAAACAGACTGGGCCTACGGGCAGATTGGTGACATTAGATCCGACGGCCGGGGCCTGCACATTAGAGGCTCGATGCTCTAGAGATACCCGCAGAAACGGTTGCGATTTTGGCTGCCCAAGTCCACTCGTGTGGCCAGCTATTCATGAGCCACAGACAGCATGTGGTGAAATCGGTCAACGATGATCAGTCCATGCAACAGACAACTTGTTAAAATACTCTGAGGATAGG